>NC_091123.1:2800000-3100000 GCF_040183065.1 Periplaneta americana | reverse complement strand
GTAACTATATGCAGAAAGTTGAAATCAATACAACTATGAAATCTGCATCGACATTGGGAACTATTAATAATGGAATTCCTCAAGGATCAATATTAGGTCCCTTACTTTTTCTAGTGTTTATAAATGATCTTGCCCCCCTAATAAAAGATGTAGGTCATCCCATATTATTTGCAGATGACACAAGTATAGTATTTACAGCCAATAACTCCAACACATTCCAATCTTCAACAGAGGAAATTCTCTTCAAAATATGTGACTGGTTCTCAGTCAATAAATTGGTAATAAACTGTAACAAAACTAACATAATTCAATTTAAATCCTGTCCAAATTCAACGTCGCAAATTTCTAGCGCAATAATTAACAATAGATCCCTATTAGAAACAACAACAACCAAATTTCTTGGCTTAAAAATCGATAATGTGTTAAATTGGAAAAATCATATTAAAGAAATTACCCCCAAACTAAATTCAGCTTGTTTTGCTATTAGATCTATGCAAAAGATAGTAAATATCAATACCTTAAAAACAATATACTTTGCATACTTCCACTCGGTAACGAGTTTTGGAATAATATTCTGGGGAAATTCCACAGATAGTAACAATATATTCCTATTACAAAAAAGAGTAATTAGAATAATAGTAGGTGCCAAATCTAGGGAATCGTGTAGGACTATTTTCAAAAAACTACAAATAATGCCCACGGCTTGTTAGTATATATTTTCATTAATAATCTTCCTCGTTTGTAATCGTGAAAACTTTGTAACTAATTCAACAGTTCATAGCATAAATACACGTAAAAAAATGACTTTCATACTCCATCGGCAAGTCTATCGTGCTATCAAAAAGGAGTGCGTTATATGGCAGTAAACATTTTTAATAGCCTCCCTATCGATATAAAAAATGAAACTCAAAACATAAAATTATTTAGGGCCAAATTAAAGAAGTACATAATTTCTCACGCCTTCTATTCTGTAGGTGAATTCATGTCATTCAATAACACTTCATGAAATTGATACTAAAACTTTGTGTTGTACTAGTAGACTATATCGAAAATCTCGTCTGTATATATTTCATCTAGACTGTGACTATAAATTAAGACTTTATAATAGTATTAAGTTTTTTGACTTGTTCCATATTCTAGCTGTAAAGCAATGTATAAATACCATGGAATGTTAATAAATACAATACAAGACGGTTCCTGGAATATGAAAGTAACAATGTTACATACAGCTGTATTAATCTCTTATATATTACATCTGTGTTGATACGAATTTGTAATCAATTTTTCATACGCATTGTCCCATAAATTCATCCTTTATTAGAGAGAATTGGTAAATTATGAATTTATACCTGGAATTTGTTGTCGCAGCTATCTGTGCACAGAAATACGAAATATTTATCAATTGTATAACAAATTTTAATACCAAGAGTCGTATTTCATCTTCATGGAACTGTGAAGTTGTGATGTTCATTTCGACATGGAATTACAGATCAATGCTTCCTAGAAAGTCCCGCACCACTTAAATAACTTTTGAATCATACGGTTCAGTGACATGAAACTTGGTATGTGAGGATAACCATATACTATGAACTCAATAATGGTATTACCGAGTCTTTTCTATAATAATAATAATAATAATAATAATAATAATAATAATAATAATAATATTTATTAATACTATACACTTGAACTACATTAGGCATTGCAGCCCGAAAGAGCAGAAGCTCGTGCTCGGGCGCAGTTCAGATCAGTTATACAAAATATATCACAAAATTAACAGAGTTCATTGAGCACAATAACATTAATAAATGGTAAAATAATACAGCATGTAATAATAGGGTCTATATACAAATAGAAAATACAAAAGCACATGAATATTAGAGTATCAATTTTTAACTCAATTAGCTTAAACAATTAAATAATTAATCTGATTTGTTTCTTAAATCTATGTGTGTTAAGTGTACTTAACTCAGGGTAAACTCTAATTAATGCATTATATATTTTGGGTTCAAAACTTCTGCTGTGTTTTAATCCGGCAGTTGTGTGGCATTTGGGAGTATTTAGAAAGAAACTGTAGTTTTGTCTCGTCTGGTATTCGTGAGGATCAAATTTAAATTTATTGTGGTTTTTATGGAAGTAAATCAGCAATTTTTGTTTATAAATTTGTTCTAGATTTGATACACCAAATTCCTGAAAAATTAATTTTGTTGAGTAATCAAAAGGTTTAAATAGACAAATTTTGATAATTCTTTTTTGGAGCAGATTTAAAGGATGGAGAGTCGATTTTGCCATTGCTCCCCAACCTAAAATACCATACTGAATTATTGATTGAAACAGAGCTAAGTACACAGTACGCAGAACATAAACAGGTAAATAAGAGCGTAGAATGGAAAATTTGTGGATTGTTTTACGCAATCTGTTACACAGGAAGGAGATATGCTTGTCCCATTTTAAATGTTGGTCAATAATAATGCCTAAATATTTAACTTGTGAGGATATACTCAAAGCGTTACATGAGCAAGTAGGTAGGTTACAATCATGTAGGCCTATTGTTATACTTATATTATTAATTATTTTTGGTTGCTCAAGGCCATGCGATGTTAATGAAAATGGTATTAATTTTGTTTTAGAAACGTTCAAAGAAAGTAAGTGAGCATCCAGCCATTCTTTAATAATATTAATACCACTGTTAGAATTTTGATAAGTTTCATTCCAACTCGAACCGCTAAATATAACCACAGTATCATCAGCATAAGAATACAGAGTACCAGAATATTTCTCAATGTCAATTTTAAGTAAATCGTTGATATATATTAAAAACAAAACAGGACCTAAAATCGTCCCCTGAGGTACACCTATATCAATGTTACGTGATTTACTAAGGTGATCATTTATTTTAGTTGCTTGAGTTCTGTTACTTAAGTAAGATTTTAATAATTTTAAAGCAATTCCATTAATTCCTAATCTATCCATTTTATTCAAAAGTATACTGTGATTGACCGTATCGAAAGCTTTTTGTAAGTCTAGAAAAATTCCTAGACATTTATTTCCTACATCTAATTGTTGAATTATTTTTGAGGTAACTGCCATAATAGCATCATCAGTGCACAAATTTTTTCTGAAACCAAATTGATTATCATTTAGTAGTTTATTTTTTTTTCTAAAAATGTTATTAACCGTGTTTTTATACATTTTTCAAATACCTTAGAGAGACTGGGTAATAGTGAAATGGGTCTGTAATTATTAAGATTATTTTTGTCACCAGACTTGTGAATTGGTATCACCACAGCATGTTTTAGGGCTGAGGGAAATACACCTTCTACTTCCGGTTTAACCGGAAGTAACTCCAAATCTCTTATTTTAAGTGGAACACCCAACATACATTTTTATTTTTGAATAGTGCTCATTAAGAGCTTTTCAAAAAGTACCCACACTCGATACTTCTGTACAAATTCAGTGTTGCTAAGTCAAGAAAACAGAAAAGTGTATCGAATATTAAAATAATACACGCACCACCTAAATAACTTTTGAAGCATACGGTTCAGTGACATGAAACTTGGTATGTGAGGATAACCATATGCTAAGAACTCAATAATGATATTACCGAGTTTTTTCTACTTCCGGTTTAACCGGAAGTAACTCCAACTCTCTTATTTTAAATGGAACAACCAATATATTATTTTATTTTTGGATAGTACTCATTAAGAGCTTTTCAAAAAGTACCCACACTCGATACTTCTGTACAAATTCAGTGTTGCTAAGTCAAGAAAACAGAAAAGTGTATCGAATATTAAAATAATAAAATACTCCTTCCTTAACAAAAACAAAACAAAGCTAGCTCACCTTCTAAATTATGTGTTCAAATTGGTAGCCCTCAGCTGCTTTACAATGTGTCACTCGATCATAGAAACCATTTAAGGAATGATTTAACCAGGCTTTAGGAATATCTTGCACCACTTCCATTTTTATTTAGCAACACTGAATTTGTACAGAAGTATCAAGTGTGGGTACTTTTTGAAAAGCTCTTAATGAGCTTTATTCAAAAATAAAAATATATATTGGGTGTTCCATTTAAAATAAAAGAGTTGGAGTTACTTCCGGTTAAACCGGGAGTAGAAAAAACTCGGTAATATCATTATTGAGTTCTTAGTATATGGTTATCCTCACACACCAAGTTTCATGTAACTGAACCGTATGCTTCAAAAGTTATTTAGGTGGTGCGAGACTTTTAACTAACCCTGTAGAGTATTGCAATTTTCCGTTGCTTCAAAATCTTTGTTTCTATGGTGATAAAACGTTACGCTGTTCATTTTTTTAATGTTCTTGCCGTGGAAATAGATCATAACGATATAATACTTTTTTTTTTGTTCTAGAAACTCCGCTGCTATGGTGACAGATCGCACTGTCTCTTTCGTTTTGTTTACGAAGCTTGGTTGCCATGGCAATTAGATCATATGCTGCAGTTTTGTTGCTTTAATTGACGTGGTGTTTGCCCAGACGTTGGGTTGGCAAACTCGCTCTCTTTTCGCAAGATCTCTCAAGATTGCCTGCTAACCTTGTTTCTTAGGCTTAAAATAATCTGCGGTCATTAGCTCTCTCTCTCCCACTTTCTCCTTGTGAGGTCGTGCACATGCGTAAGGCTGCTTTCAACGTAAATATGATCTGCTAATCATTACTGGAAGGAAGGGGAAGTCTTACTTTCCGACGGGGAGAAAGGTCTGTAGAGAAGCTCTTTCTATTATAGCAATAATAATAATAATAATAATAATAATAGTAATAATAATAATAATAGTAGTAGTAGTAATAATAACAGTAATAGTAATAATAATAGCAATAATAATAATAATTGTAATAATAATAATAATAATAGTAATATTAATAATAATAACAATAATAATAATAATAATAATAATAATAGAAATACTTACTTATTTACTTACTGGCTTTTAAGGAACCCGGAGGTTCATTGCCGCCCTCACATAAGCCCGCCATTGGTCCCTATCCTGAGCAAGATTAATCCAGTCTCTACCATCATATCCCACCTTCCTCAAATCCATTTTAATATAATAATAATAATAATAATAATAATAATAATAATAATAATGATAATAGAAATACTTGCTTCCTTACTTACTTTCTTACTTACTCACTTACTTACTTACTTAATTACTTACTTACTTAATTACTTACTTACTTACTGGCTTTTAAGGAACCCGGAGGTTCATTGCCGCCCTCACATAAGCCCGCCATCGGTCCCTATCCTGAGCAAGATTAATCCAGTCTCTACCATCATATCCCACCTCCCTCAAATCCATTTTATTATCATCTTCCCATCTACGTATGGCCTCCCCAAAGGTCTTTTCCCCTCCGGCCTCCCAACTAACACTCTATATGCATTTCTGGATTCGCCCGTACGTGTTACATGTCCTGCCCATCTCAAACGTCTGGATTTAATGTTCCTAATTATGTCAGGTGAAGAATACAAGGCGTGCAGTTCTGTGTTGTGTAACTTTCTCCATTCTCCTGTAGCTTCATCCCTCTTAGCCACAAATATTTTTCTAAGAACCTTATTCTCAAACACCCTTAACCTATGTTCCTCTGTCAAAGTGAGAGTCCAAGTTTCACAACCATACAGAACAACCGGTAATTTAACTGTTTTATAAATTCTAACTTTCAGATTTTTTGACAGCAGACTAGATGATATTTGGTTCTGATCAACGACCGATAAAGAGTTTTTTTTACACGAAAAAAAAAAACATAATTTAGGCTTTCTCTTAATTTGAGTGCACCCTATCATCCCTTTCAATATGCAAGGTTATTTCACTTCCACTATTTTACGCTAGCTGCGCCTATATTCGCACGTAAGATCCGGGTTGTTGCAAATAAGTGATCAGACACACCCAGAATGCCTTCCTGTTACAAGCTGAACGCACCTGAAAGCCAGCAGAGTTTGTGAATTGTTTTCGTGTGTCAACAATAGTGCACAATCTGCGCCTTGATGCAGATAAGCGGACGCACAGATAGCATTGTCCGAGGGGCTTGCTTCTGTCAGCTGGGTCGGCCGTGTCACAGCCAACTGTCACCTGAACTGAAGATGAAGCCACCGCGTTGAATTCCTGCAGAGTAGCGCCTATTCACTGACTTCATGACAGGCTTATTTACTTACTTATTTATTTATTTATTTATTTATTTACTTATTTATTTATTTACTTATTTATTTATTTATATACTTATTAATTTATTTACTTATTTATTCATATATTTATTTATTTATTTACATGTTTTTTTATATTTATTTATTTATTTACTTATTTAATTTATTTATTTACTTATTAATTTATTTATTTATCTGTCTATTTATTTATTTACTTACTTATTTTTTTATTTATTAATTTATTTATTTACTTATTAATTTATTTATTTATTTATCTATCTATTTAATTATTTACTTACTTATTTATTTATTTATTTACTTACTTATTTATGCATTTATTTATTTACTTATTTATTTATTTACGTATTAATTAATTAATTAATTTATTTATTTACTTATTTATTTATTTACTTACTTATTTATTTATTTACTTATTAATTAATTTATTTATTTATTTATCTATCTATTTATTTATTTACTTATTAATTTATTTATTTATCTATCTATTTATTTACTTATTTATTTATTCATTTATTTATTTACTTATTTATTTATTTATTTATTTATTTATTTACTTACTTATTAATTAATTTATTTATTAATCTATCTATTTATTTATTTACTTATTTATTTATTCATTTATTTATTTATTTACTTATTTATTTATTTATTTAATTACTTATTTATTTATTTACTTACTTATTAATTAATTAATTTATTTATCTATCTATTTATTTACTTATTTATTTATTTATTTATTTACTTGCTTGCTTATCTATCTATCTATCTACCTACCTACCTACCTACCTACCTACCTACCTACCTACCTATCTATCTATCTATCTATCTATCTATCTATCTATCTATCTATCTATCTATCTATCTATCTATCTATCTATCTATCTATCTATCTATCTATCTATCTATCCATCCATCCATCCATCCATCCATCTATGGTAGATGAAAGAAACGCACTGTCCGATATTACCCGATGTCCGATACTACCCAACTCTCCCCTACATATTATTCTCATTTTTAGTGACAGACTTAATGGAACCCCGAATAATATTGTGGCTTCCTTACTGATCAGTACTGTGGATAGGATGTTCATAGCATAGCTTTCTTCCCTAACACCCTGGTTCGGACCCCGTGGATTCCAAGACGCGAGCACACCAGTCTTGGTACACAGTCCCTCGCCCACATGTCGCACACCTGGCACGTTACGAGAGAGTTTAATATCCTGCAGGCTGTTAGCATCTTGCTGATGTCGGCACGAGTCTGTCCTGCGAAATCTGGTCACCATGGCAACGATATGGTGGGCCTGGTGTCAGCAGCGACGAAATGCCATACGTTCCGTTGTTATACCTATTTAATTCCAGTGAAAGAAAAAATATTAATTGATGTTATTTTAAATCTAGCTGCTATGGCAACGACCTCAGCCACCTGAATTGAAAAATCAGTATTTGTATAAAGTGAAATATATTTATGAATAATGTAATAAAAACATAAACCATACTTATTTCCGTTTGAATGGCAACGATTTTAAGTTAAATTAATAGCTAAACAAATATACTATTTCGTATAATATGACGTGAATATGTTAGGAGAAAATCCACAAACGATTAGGGAAAACACGGGAATTTTACTTGAAGCAAGTAAAGAGATAGGTTTGGAAGTAAATCCCGAAAAGACTAAGTATATGATTATGTCTCGTGACGAGAATATTGTACGAAATGGAAATATAAAAATTGGAAATATTTATGTTTTGAAGAGGTGGAAAAATTCAAATATCTTGGAGCAACAGTAATAAATATAAATGATACTCGGGAGGAAATTAAAGGCAGAATAAATATGGGAAATGCCTGTTATTATTCGGTTGAGAAGCTTTTATCATCCAGTCTGCTGTCAAAAAATCTGAAAGTTAGAATTTATAAAACAGTTATAATACCGGTTGTTCTTTATGGTTGTGAAAGTTGGACTCTTACTTTGAGAGAGGAACATAGGTTAAGGGTGTATGAAAATAGGGTGCTTAGGAAAATATTTGGGGCTAAGAGGGATGAAGTTACAGGAGAATGGAGAAAGTTACACAACACAGAACTGCACGCATTGTATTCTTCACCTGACATAATTAAGAACATTAAATCCAGACGTTTGAGATGCGCAGGGCAAGTAGCACGTATGGGCGAACCCAGAAATGCATATAGAGTGTTAGTTGGGAGGCCGGAGGGAAAAAGACCTTTGGGGAGGCCGAGACGTAGATGGGAAGATAATATTAAAATGGATTTGAGGGAGGTGGGACATGATGATAGAGAATGGATTAATCTTGCTCAGGATAGGGACCAATGGCGGGCTTATGTGAGGGCGGCAATGAACCTCCGGGTTCCTTAAAAGGCAGTAAGTAAGTAATATATATATAAAGTGTAAAATAGCTGTATTGTTGTTGCTGTAGCAAGAATTGCGTCTTTCTTAGTTGCAACAGATAAATGAAAAGATATCCTATCCGTAATTTTGTTGCTAGGACAGCACATAAACTGAATATCGCTGCTTTGGCGCTAACGAACATATGAGCTAATGAGATACAGCTGAGGTCTTGCTTAAGAAACGTTGAGTGATGTTAGTTTCAACCAAAGGAGCGGCAGCAATGAGACAAGCAAAAGACTGTTTATCGTAATGTCTGTAGACCAGCAAGTGTTTAATTTTGCTGCAGCGCGAAACGAGTTTGTAGCGTTCATTCATCCACAGGATAGGGGGAGCCACGGGAACTAGGAAGCTAATAATAATAGCATTTAAAGAGGCGCTACCCCCATCCCCTCGATTAGCAGTCCATTCTGATGTCCACCCCTCTCTGTCCGACATAAGGGCTGGCTCGGTAGCAATTCAAATGGCCTGTTTGTGTTGGGGTGAGGTTTTGACACGGGGATGGACCAATAGCTTCGCATGAATTATTCCGTCACCATAATCCACTTATTGTTTTAATTATGGGGTTGGAAAAGGCGTGTGATGGGGGTTTTATTAGAAGAACCGAAAGACTACTTACAATTTTTCTAGGAAAAAATGCAGATTTCTAGATGTTGTTAAGGGGGCAGCGGATGAAATTTATATTTCCTATAATTTTCAATTTAAAGATTTCATATTTTGTGCACTTTACCCCCTTTGTGTATGTATTATTGCATATAAATTTTATTATGATCCCCTGAATGGTTTTTGAGTTATTCAAATTTAAAAAAATGCAGATTTCTAGATGTTGTTAAGGGAGCAAAGGGTGAAATTTATATTGCCTATAATTTTCAATTTAGACATTTCATATTTTGTGCACTTCACCCCCTCTGTGTATGTATTATTGCATATAAATTTTATTATGGTCCGATGAATGGTTTTTTAGTTATTCAAACTTTAAAAAATGCAGATTTCCAGTTGTTGTTAAGGGAGCAAAGGGTGAAATTTATATTGCGTATAATTTTCAATTTAGAGATTTCATATTTTGTGCACTTCTCCCCCTTTGTGTATGTATTATTGCATATAAATTTTATTATGATCCGATGAATGGTTTTTGAGTTATTCAAATTTTAAAAAATGCAGATTTCTAGAGGTTGTTAAGGGAGTAAAGGGTGAAAATTTATATTTCCTATAATTTTCAATTTAGAGATTTCATATTTTGTGCACTTCACCCCCTTTGTGTATATATTATTGCATATAAATTTAATTATGATCCGCTGAATGGTTTTTGAGTTATTCAAATTTAAAAAAATGCAGATTTCTAGATGTTATTAAGGGAGCAAAGGGTGAAAATTTATATTGCCTATAATTTTCAATTTAGAGATTTCATATTTCGTGCACTTCATATCCTTTCTTTATGTATTATTGCATATAAATTTTATTAAGATCCGACTATACCACATATAATATTGAATGGGATTATTGTTAAATACAGTGAAACCATTAAAAACCTTGGCATTTTTATGGATAGCGATCTAAATTGGAATACTCAAGTAACACACATTTGCAAAAAAATATTTTCTCAACTTCACTCCTTGTTCCATATGAAAGAATTTCTACCACTTAGTCTAAAAAAGAATCTTATTCAGACGCTTGTAATGCCCCATTTTGATTATCGCGATTCCTTGCTAACTAATGTAAGTTCACTCTTAGCTGAGAGACTACAACGTGTTCATAATGTGTGCATACGATTCATCTGCAATACTCGTAAATTTGACCATATAACACCTTCCCTCCAGTTACTTTCATGGGTGCGTCTGAAGAACAATACATTCACTGTCTCTTCTGTTTAGAATCATGCATACTTCTACTCCGAATTATTTGTTATCGCGCTTTCAATTTCTTACAACTCTTCCAAACCGACATCAAGCACTTCTTTCTATCCCTCATCATAGAACGTCTTTATACTCATCTTCCTATACTGTAGAAATACCTTGCCTCTGGAATTCGTTACCTAATGACGTCAGGGACTGCCGGACTTTATCACAATTCAAAATTAAATTGGAAAATTTTGTCGTAGTTAATGTTTTTAGGTATTGCTAGAAGTATTGATTTGTGTTTTTTTCTTTTTTCTTTTTTAATCTAGATTAAAATCTCAAGTTTCTTGTTTATGTTAGTTAATTAGTTACGATACAATTAATTATGATACTTAATCACTCATTTAAAGTTTGTGTGACTGCAACCTGTGTATATTTTTGTGTGGCTTTACTTTGTTTATAGTGTTTTTCTTTTCTTTTTATTTCTATTATTGTATTTGTATTCCTGGTGTTGTGGAAGAGAAGGCCTGATGGCCTTAGCTACATCAAAATAAATAAATAAATAATGGTTTTTGAGTTTCAAATTTAAAAAAACGTATATTTTATAAATATATCTCTTCTTACAAAAGACAACTTTCATAAATTACTCTTTTCACATCACATCCGGTACGGTTATAAAAGAACTAAGTTTAGAGAATTTTAAATTTATATATATTCTAGCCGTACCCGTGCGCTCCGCTGCACCCGTTAGAAATAAATATAAAGTAATTACATAATTAAAATAGGACTTTGATCCAGGGAACATTCGTGTTTGATAGAAGGATAAATCGTTTATTATGTTACTTAATTTAAATTGAATTAAAAAATTAAAATGCGATCATTTTCATCCAGAGACACTCATTTGGTCATAAAAATTAATTTAGGAAATACAGGAAACGAATGTACAGAATAGCCTATCAAGTTTTCTGTGCATAAGAAGCTATTTTAATCTTACCTGTCCTCGATTCACTCAGAAGTTACTGTAATAACATTATAGCATTATGTCCATCTAGAGAAACTACACTTTCCAATGGTGAATTAATAATTAATTATACAAATCGGTTAATTTAGCTTCCGATATTACTTCATACAAACACGGAAACATTCTCTGTAGGCTATCTTTCATAGCTTTCGATTGTTGTGTCCAAGGCCCCTTATAGACGAAGTCATTTGTTTTTTAATTCATTACACGGCCTTAGATGGCAGTTATTTTAATTTTAAAACTCATTTATCTCATTAAATATCAGTCCTATCAAAATGTTTCAAGGAATAAAACTTATCGCAAATTATTTTTAAAGAAACTTTTGTTATGTAACATTTTTCACAAAAATCAATAATAAGCGAGATATTTGGATTTATTTAATTCAGGCCCCCTTATAACTCCCCTTTTAAATAATGTATTTTGAATGCCATATAGCCTAAAATCTAAGTTACAACGAACTTAATTTATATTCCAATTTTCATCGAAATCCGTTCAGCCATTATCGCGTGAAAAGGTAACAAACATCCAGACAGCAGACAGACATACAAACAAAAATTTAAAAAAGCGATTTTCGGTTTCAGGGCTGTTAATTATATATGTTAGGACCAATTATTTTTGGAAAATCGAAAATTACCAGAAAAATTTCGGCTACAGATTTATTATTAGTATAGATAAATGGAGAAAATTTCTTTAATAGGCTATATTCAACTTTAATATTTTACTTTTTAGTGTCCACTAAATGTTACAATTCTTAATTACTGGAATATTTAGTTTATTAAGAGTGCTACTGAGTTTTAACCACAGTATATACAGGGTGATTCAGAAAGTTCTTCCACGGTTTATGGAGATGATTCCTGAGGTTATTGGGAACTAAAAATGTAAATAAATTAAACGCAGATGAAGCAGCTCACGATCCTCGAAGCGGTACTGAGGTGGTGTCCATCATGGTGGTAGTGAATGCGTCAGTCTATAGAATGAGGAAATTTTAGTACATATCTTGATACGCAATGCCGTCTAAGGTGAATTTCGTACTACGGTACTACATCAATCATACTTTATGTATTGTCCTTTGAAATGTATCTGAACCGATTCTGTATAATATGTAGATAACTTTCTGTAAGCTTGTAAATTTGTAAAAACTTTTTCGAAACAGCCTGTATAAGCACATGGTAATATCCCTTAATTTTTATTATAGTTATTTACCCATCTGTATGTGAGTGAAAGCCTATTTTTAATATAATCTATTAATACAGGGACATCATTTTATTTTTACTTAAATTTTTATTCTACCTGAGTTTTTGAATGTACTTCACTCCCATCCCCTCTACTAGTAAACTTCCAACCGTTCTCCACACAGAACGAGGCCGCGTATGCAGTACTGAGTTAGTGAGTATAGTGCGTTCCAGAAATATGTTCGCGTTTTCCAGTGACGAAAGAGCTTTCAATTTTGAATCATTTTTTCGCACAGGTACTGTCGTCCGTTTGCCTACGACGCATCCCGGTTTCCCCCACCTACTTCTCTTCGCCCCTCTGTAAAGTCTAGTGGCTGGGCTGTCTTAGCTCTTTTCTGAGAACATTAATTTCTGTTAGGAATTGGACGTCTACGTAATATTATACAACTGTTTAAAATAACTTCAGTAAAAGGGCCTCGTTAAGTAATTAACTGTCACGTGATTTCCCCCCTTCTAAGACCCTGCGACATAACCACTTGGACGGACAGTAGATAGCATGTCTGAGTAATTTTATCTTTTCGGGTCGGGCAGAAGTGAAGATTGAATTTACAGTACGTAAGGTATTCTTTTGTAGAGTAGGTACAGAATTATTTCAACATGAGTTACTAGTACGAAGGACGAAACTGGTAATTGGGATTAGGTACAATAGTCTATAGTGCGATAATATGCACATTAGAACTGAAGCCTGTATCGAAATGAACGGCCACCATTTTCAAAAATGTGTTTAAATATCCATATTATGATTATTTTTCAATTTAACTTCATTCTCTATATTGTACGCTAATGTGCTGTAGACAGTATAATATACACTGCATAATGAATACGTCCACATGGACAGCTCAGTTCGTGAGTAAAAACACTCATTGTTAATACTGTACTGTATTTTGATTAAACAAAAACCTAATGAAAATTATCAAACTCAAAATCGCGATATTTCCTAGTTTACGTAAATGGATCAACTACTTTTCTTCCCTCCTATACCTAGTAAAGTGATTTGTATTTTACGCCAGTATCATCGAACTCCAGTCTTGAAAGGGGGAGCAAGAGGTGTTTCCGGTTCTAGACCTTTAATCCAAAGATATAAACAGGTTAATATTAAAAATGTTAGTAATAATAAAATGATGTCCCTGTACGAGGTTGACATTACATTTCAATACATGATAAAGACAAGATTTAAAAAGATTGATAGATCCTCAATCTATAAAAAATATATATAATCAAGTATTATTTGTGTATTAATAGATTTTTCTTGGTCGTTTAACGACGCTGTATCAACTACTAGGTTATTTAGCGTCGATGGATTTGGTGACAGATGGTATTTGGCAAGTATTCGCCATAGATTGCCTGACATTCGCTTTGCGGTTGGGGAAAACCTCAGAAAAAAACCCAATCGGGTAATCAGTCAGAGCGGGAATCGAACCCATGCTCGAGCGTGGCTCAGGAACCACAGGCAAACGCGCTACCACCTGAGCTACTCCGGTGGCCTGTATTAATAGATACGTGAAATGTATCATAAGACAGAGTTTGTAAATGTTTGATACAAGGTTTTATAAACAACAGCTGTGTGCATGCAGTCGTCAAAACCACAGCATATGCGTTCTCAATCTCTATGAATTTAGTTTACAGTGATTAAACGCAAACAAGTTTTCGAACTCATAATTTCACACTCGTATAAAAATGTAATTATTCAACATATTTCGTAGGTTAAATTAAGACAGCATTCATATGTCTGAATTTCTGTTGTAACTATGGCAACGGAATGTTCAGAAGATTTCACACAATTTTACACATAATATAGGTGGATTTATAAAACACGACAAACAATTGAATTCTAACTTTTACACACCGAAATTAAACATACAATATGCTATGTTAGATACATTTTCTCCAAGATTTACTGCAGAAAACAAGATTTCTATTGGAAAGCTGTGGCCATGTCACTAAAAATAGAAGAATAGCCGAGACAGAAGTTTGTTCTGTGGCAGAGCATAATGTTATTGCTTCTGTAACTTTGTGGAAACTTTTGTAACACAATGTTGTCCCGGTCGATGGTTTTTAATAGAAAACAGACATTCCCAGAACTTATACTGACAAAATATTAGGAAGAGAGGGACTCAAAAGTTATTGCCAAAGTATGGTTATGGAATCAATAACACATTTTCTGATCTTTCATGCCAGCTTCTTTTTTTGCCATTATATAATAGAAGTGATGGATATAAATTGAATTTCCTTCAAAATCTTAAGGGTTGCCATGTTTTTATTTTTCAAAGTACTGCGATCGTTAATATCATAGATCAGCATTTTTTATCCCATTAATATTTAAGAATAATACATTTAGCAATATTTGTGTCTATATTTAGAAAAGGTATGATTGATAGCGAATAAAGTATTTACCACATCTTATTCCGTTGTCTTTGTTTCAAAAACAGACTAATCAAACATGTTTGTTAAACCTATTGATTACCAAAGACATTTGATTTTTTATCTTCAGCATTTTGTGTTCTTAATACTGAAAAAATACATAATTTGATTGTGTAGAACATCTTTATTCTTTCGACATTTTATATTAAATAAGACATAAAAACATTTCATAATAATGGAGGAAATATGTCATCTTTCCATTTGAATAAAAATGCAATAAAAATGTGGGCAAATCCAATCTCTATATTGTGGAATAAGTTCATAAAATCATTTAATTAAATTAAATCCAGGATTATGTCCTTAATCTTGATAAATAGCCTTACTTACTTATTTACTTACTTACTTACTTACAAATGGCTTTTAAGGAACCCGAAGGTTCATTGCCGCCCTCACATAAGCCCGCCATTTGTCCCTATCCTGTGCAAGATTAATCCACTCTCTATCATCATATCCCATCTCCCTCAAATCCATTTTAATATTATCCTCCCTTCTACGTCTCGGCCTCACCAAAGGACTTTTTCCCTCCGGTCTCCCAACTAACACTCTATATGCATTTCTGGATTCGCCCATACGTACTACATGCCCTGCCCATCTCAAACGTCTGGATTTAATGTTCCTAATTATGTCAGGTGAAGAATACAATGCGTGCAGTTCTGCGTTGTGTAACTTTCTCCATTCTCCTGTAACTTCATCCTTCTTAGCCCCAAACCTTGTCCTAAGAACCTTATTCTCAAACACCCTTAATCTCTGTTCCTCTCTCAAAGTGAGAGTCCAAGTTTCACAACCATGAAGAACATCCGGTAATATAACTGTTTTATAAATTCTAACTTTCAGATTTTTTTTACAGCAGACTAGATAACAAAAGCTTCTCAACTGAATAGTAACAGGTATTTCCCATATTTATTCTGCGTTTAATTTCCTCCCGAGTGTCCAAGATATTTGAATTTTTTTCGAAGGATAAATCTCCAATTTTTATATTTCCATTTCGTACAATATTCTGGTCACGCGACATAATCATATACTTTGTCTTTTCGGGATTTACTTCCTAACATATCTCTTTACTTGCTTCAAGTAGAATTTCCGCTTTTTCCCTAATCGTTTGAGGATTTTCTCCTAACATACTCACGTCATCCGCATAGACAAGCAGCTGATGTAACCCGTTCAATTCCAAACCCTCTCTGTTATCCTGGACTTTCCTAATGGCATACTCTAGAGCGAAGTTAAAAAGTAAAGGAGATATGATAATAGCCTATTTTCATTAATAGTATTCTGCCCAAAGTCAGGTCTTTCACTGCAAAGCCAGCATTGTCCAATCTTTTATATTTCCTGCCTTCCTCTTTGTCTCCTCATATGATCCATTATCTTAATGTCGTCTATCACCTGATATCTTCTTCTGCCACGAACTCTTCTCCCGTTCACCATTCCTTCCAGTGCATCCTTTAGTAGGCAGTTTCTTCTCAGCCAGTGACCCAGCCAATTCCTTGTCCTCTTTCTGGTCAGTTTCAGCATCATTCTTTCTTCACCTACTCTTTCCAACACAGCTTCATTTCTTATTCTGTCTGTCCATTTCACACGTTCCATTCTTTTACATGTCCACGTTTCAAAAGCTTCTAGTCGTTTTGGCTACTTCGTCGTAATGTCCATGTTTTTTGGCACATATGTCACAATCCACACAAAGCACTTCACTAGTCTCTTCCTTATTTCTTTCTCCAGAGGTCCGCAGACGATGCTCCTTTTTTCTTCTTTTAAAAGCTTTCTTTGCCATTGCTAATAATAATAATAATAATAATAATAATAATAATAATAATAATAATAATAATAAACAAATGACGAAATAAATGTAGAAATGTAATAACACGCTATTTGTCGTTAATTGCAAGAGACGTCTAACAACTGAGGTTCAAACCCAGGATAATCTGAGATAGTCAGCTTTTGTCCACGAAAGTCACCAAGCTGGGTTTCCTTGTCCTTGTGCCTGGGCCTTCTTGAGCATTTATACTGACCCTTACAAATACATCCTTAGGTATTTATTTTAGACCCTTTCGCACTTTGATCTATGGTAAAAGCGTCCATTCAGGACGGTCTCCCGTTCTGTGTGTCTGTCTTTCAGAGACTGGTTGATAGATTAGGGTCTGTTGACAGATTATGACGTAACGCCTTTCATCAGAAGCTCCGTCATATAGCTACTTTGCAATACAGTATGTTTTCTTTGTGACTTGTGTACAGTATGTGTAATGCTGGTGGAGGATATGGAAGTCGATCTTTATAGTTTTTCAAAATATAAATAACGAGAAACAAAATTTTATTTTTCCATTTATTTATAAAACTTCCCCTGATTATATGGCTGCCATATGGACGAAGTGATATAGAAAACTGGAAAATGTGTAAAACATGACAAAGGTATAATGTAAAAGTACAAAAATATCTAATATATTGGAAAAAAAATCTAAAAAAAAAAGGAACAGAAAATAGTAATATGCGTTACAAGAGCGGTATGTTGAAGTTTTAAAAAGCGAAACGTAGTTGAGCTTTTTTAATTTCCGAGAATTGAAAGAAAACATACCGCTCGTGTATCGTACATTATTTTGTGCGAAGATCGTTTATTACATACCTGAAAGAGGAATTTCTAATTAGTTGCAATGAAATCTCCATCTTGGTTTCTGTTCAATGACGGCAAATTTGCAAAACAAAAATATCTATATTCAACATTGTTGCTTTAAAATGTTTTCTGTGTTTACTATACTCCAGCAGGCCGTGATATACGTCTGTCTTTACTTTCCCCCAGTCTATGATGAGTCTGGAATCTTGTTGATTTTTTCACGGCTTCCTTAATGTTACTTGCATCACGAATGCAGTAACTTTAGTGGAGTTGTAGAGTTTACTTAATTTTTGCAAATATTTAAAAACAATAATTAACAGTGCAATTTAGGTGAAATTGCAGTGGTAAGTTTCCAATTTATAATTATTACTATATTGAACGTCTCTAAAAATAATATGTTAAAAGCCTAAAGCAGTGAAATAAATATTACCCAAAGATAGATTTGGCCTTTGGATTATTATTATTATTATTATTATTATTATTATTATGTTTAATTAAAAGTAACTTATGTATTTACTCTTGACGTTTGAAACTTGGGTGTCATTTCTAAAACCACCTAGACACAGTGTTACGTAACAATTGACTGTATTCAGTTTCTGTTAGTGTCACAATAAACCAAAACATTAAAAGCTGGTAATCGATATGGGATCAATGCATGGTTTTCATTCAACCTAATGATGGGAACACATATACTAATTTAATTTCATGGTTGGATTGTCGTCGCCACTGCTGGAAAATTAAAAACTTGCGTGATATACAGAAATGTTTGAAATGAACCATGGAGACCTGTTAGTAATGAATACCGCTTGATAGACGTCGGCGAAGGTGAGCTTCAAGCCAGGGACGGCCCTTACAATGCGAAAAACTCAGTAAAGAATATGGAGGCCACAACGAAATACTTCTTCCAAGAAAGTGAACAGTGGTTTTTCTTTCATTTAAATTTGCAACCTGTAATATTTTTCCAGGAATATTAATTAAATTTGAGGATATTGATACACTGTACATATTGGGCTATTTACTAATGCTTCTGTTACAGTATAGGGGAGAATCGGGTAGTATCGGACATCGGGTAGTATCGAACAGTGCGTTTCTTTCATCTACCACCATATAATAGTACCTGAATGACATGGTTACGTTTCTCTATGCGACATCACAGAAACGTAAACATGTCAATCAGGTACTATCATTATGTGGTAGATGAAAGAAACTCACTGTCCGATATTACCCGATGTCCGATACTACCCGACTCTACCCTAATATGTTTCGTGGACTGGTAGAAATTTGGTTTACATGAATTGGATGTAGTATCTTGTCCTACTAACAACTTTTTCCATTAATTAAAATTGTTACGTAATTTTCTTTTTTTGTTTTTATTCTCAAATTATCAAATTTTTAATTAATGCAAATAAGGTTAAGGGTATTTGAGAGTAAGGTGCTTAGGAAAATATTTGGGGCTGAGAGGGATGAAGTTACAGGAGAATGGAGAAAGTTACACAACACAGAACTGCACGCATTGTATTCTTAATCTGACATAATTAGGAACATTAAATCCAGACGTTTGAGATGGGCAGGGCATGTAGCACGTATGGGCGAATCCAGGAACGCATATAGAGTGTTAGTTTGAAGGCCTGAGGGGAAAAAGATCTTTGGGGAGGCCGAGACGTAGATGGGAGGATAATATTAAAATGAATTTGAGGGAGGTGGGATATGATGGTAGGGACTGGATTAATCTTGCTCAGGATAGGGACCGATGGGGCTTATGTGAGGGCGGCAATGAACCTCCGGGTTTCTTAAAAGCCATATGTAAGTATAAGTAGTATTTTCATCATAATATTCCTAAGTTTTCTGCTCTACATTTTTATATTAAAGGAAATAATCTATGTTTGACTTGTGTCTGTCATAATATGGTTATATTGTCTTCATCAGAATTGGCTGAACATATACATTTTATTAGGCAGAATTACGGGCCTGTATTGTAAGATACGTTTTCGTTGCCTGGATACCGGCCAGTTAATATAGATCTTGTTTTCTTGATACTTCTCTGCTGGAAGCATTTAATATTCACCTTAGCAACGAAAGTGGGGAATTTTTTTTTTTATTATTATTTCGTGTCGGCGTGAGGGATATTTATAACCCAGTCGAGTGGAGGCATGACTGCAATTAACAGGAAACGGTTTCTGTGTCTCCTACAACTTCCGACCATCCCCTCACCCTTTTTCGCAATATCATTCTTCACTGTTAATTACGACCAAACTCTTTCAGGCTACTTTCCTTCAAGGAAATAAGCTTTTACGAGGCGATCACTTCGTGTAAGCATATGCAACTTTTAGGCTGTAATTGAAATGCTATTTATAATAGTATAATGATGATATATCCTCATTTGTTCGACTCTCGAGAGCTAAGTGAAGATATCTTCTTCGGTGGTTTTCCCTTCTTCTGTGTTCCATCGACTTGAACCTCATGAAGTGTTATTAAAAGCACATACTACTTACTGGCTTTTAAGGAACCCGGAGGTTCATTGCCGCCCTCACATAAGCCCGCCATTGGTCCCTATCCTGAGCAAAATTAATCCAGTCTCTATCATCATATCCCACCTCCCTCAAATCCATTTTAATATTATCTTCCCATCTACGTCTCGGCCTCCCCAAAGGTCTTTTTCCTTTCACCCTCCCAACTAACACTCTGTATGCATTTCTGGATTCGCCCATACGTGCTACATGCCCTGCCCATCTCAAACGTCTGGATTTAATGTTCCTAATTATGTCAGGTGAAGAATACAATGCGTGCAGTTCTGTGTTGTGTAACTTTCTCCATTCTCCTGTAACTTCATCCCGCTTAGCCCCAAATATTTTCCTAAGCACCTTATTCTCGAAGTGAGATTCCAAGTTTCACAACCATACAGAACAACCGGTAATATAACTGTTTTATAAATTCTAAATTTCAGACTTTTTGACAGCAGACTGGATGATAAAAGCTTCTCAACCGAATAATAACAGGCATTTCCCATATTTATACTGCGTTTAATTTCCTCCCGAGTATCATTTATATTTGTTACTGTTGCTCCAAGATATTTGAACTTCTCCACCTCTTCAAAAGTTAAATTTCCAATTTTTTATAT
The DNA here is from genome assembly GCF_040183065.1 of Periplaneta americana. NCBI lineage: Eukaryota > Metazoa > Arthropoda > Insecta > Blattodea > Blattidae > Periplaneta > Periplaneta americana. Next base: position 3,079,202 of record NC_091123.1, on the reverse strand, counting down.
TTCCATTTCGTATAATATTCTCGTCACGAGACATAATCATATGCTTTGTATTTTCGGGATTTACTTCCAAACCTATCTCTTTACTTGCTTCCAGTAAAATTCCCGTGTTTTCCCTAATCGTTTGTGGATTTTCTCCTAACATATTCACATATTCATCTGCATAGACAAGCAGCTGATGTAACCCGTTCAATTCCAAACCCTCTCTGTTATTCTGGACTTTCCTAATGGCGTACTCTAGAGCGAAGTTAAAAAGTAAAGGTGATAGTGCATCTCCTTGCTTTAGCCCGCAGTGAATTGGAAATGCATCTAACAGAAATTGCCCTATACGAACTCTGCTGTACGTTTCACTGAGACACATTTTAATTAATCGAACTAGTTTCTTGGGAATACCAAATTCAATAAGAATTTGATATGAAACTTCTCTCTTAACCGAGTCATATGCCTTTTTGAAATCTATGAATAACTGATGCACTGTACCCTTATACTCCCATTTTCTCTCCATGATCTGTCGAATACAAAATATCTCGTCAATAGTTGATCTATAATCAAAGAAAAATAATACAGATCATATTAAAAATTAAGATATTTAATACCTCTCTTTGCTAGCACGATCAATACACAATATCACGGCCCACTGTATTATTCTTACACTACATTGTTGCTTTGGCACATGAGGGTTAACTACACAGATAATATGCGTAAATTACATATAAAGCTCTGAAAAAATTTTCTTCATTAAGCAACTCTTCCCAATACTCAATTTGCATTACGGTGTCTTAAAAAATACCCCTAATGGAGGAAGATACATTCATATCTATTTCCTTGTGGCCCTAATGGAGGAAGATACATTCATATCTATTTTCTTGTAGCCCTAATGGAAGAAGATACATTCATATCTATTTTCTTGTGGCCCTAATGGAGGAAGATACATTCATATATATTTTCTTGTAGCCCTAATGGAGGAAGATACATTCATATCTATTTTCTTGTAGCCCTAATGGAGGAAGATACATTCATATCTATTTTCTTGTAGCCCTAATAGAAGAAGATACATTCATATCTATTTTCTTGTGGCCCTAATGGAGGAAGATACATACATTCATATCCATTTTCTTGTAGCCCTAATGGAGGAAGATACATTCATATATATTTTCTTGTAGCCCTAATGGAGGAAGATACATTCATATATATTTTCTTGTAGCCCTAATGGAGGAAGATACATTCATATCTATTTTCTTGTAGCCCTAATGGAAGAAGATACATTCATATCTATTTTCTTGTGGCCCTAATGGAGGAAGATACATACATTCATATCCATTTTCTTGTAGCCCTAATGGAGGAAGATACATTCATATATATTTTCTTGTAGCCCTAATGGAGGAAGATACATTCATATCTATTTTCTTGTAGCCCTAATGGAGGAAGATACATTCATATATATTTTCTTGTAGCTCTAATGGAGGAAGATACATTCATATCTATTTTCTTGTAGCCCTAATGGAAGAAGATACATTCATATCTATTTTCTTGTGGCCCTAATGGAGGAAGATACATACATTCATATCCATTTTCTTGTAGCCCTAATGGAGGAAGATACATTCATATATATTTTCTTGTAGCCCTAATGGAGGAAGATACATTCATATATATTTTCTTGTAGCCCTAATGGAGGAAGATACATTCATATCTATTTTCTTGTAGTCCTAATGGAGGAAGATACATTCATATCTATTCTCTTGTAGCCCTAATGGAGGAAGATACATTCATATCTATTTTCTTATAGCCCTAATGGAGGAAGATACATTCATATCTATTTTCTTGTAGCCCTAATGGAGGAAGATACATTCATATATATTTTCTTGTAGCCCTAATGGAGGAAGATACATTCATATCTATTTTCTTGTAGTCCTAATGGAGGAAGATACATTCATATCTATTTTCTTGTAGCCCTAATGGAGGAAGATACATTCATATCTATTTTCTTGTAGCTCTAATGGAGGAAGATACATTCATATCTATTTTCTTGTAGCCCTAATGGAGGAAGATACATTCATATCTATTTTCTTGTAGCCCTAATGGAGGAAGATACATTCATATCTATTTTATTGTAGCCCTAATGGAGGAAGATACATTCATATCTATTTTCTTGTAGCCTTAATGGAGGAAGATACATTCATATCTATTTTCTTGTAGCCCTAATGGAAGAAGATACATTCATATCTATTTTCTTGTAGCCCTAATGGAAGAAGATACATTCATATCTATTTTCTTGTGGCCCTAATGGAGGAAGATACATTCATATCCATTTTCTTGTAGCCCTAATGGAGGAAGATACATTCATATATATTTTCTTGTAGCCCTAATGGAGGAAGATACATTCATATCTATTTTCTTGTAGTCCTAATGGAGGAAGATACATTCATATCTATTTTCTTGTAGCCCTAATGGAGGAAGATACATTCATATCTATTTTCTTGTAGCCCTAATGGAAGAAGATACATTCATATCTATTTTCTTGTAGCCCTAATGGAAGAAGATACATTCATATCTATTTTCTTGTGGCCCTAATGGAGGAAGATACATTCATATATATTTTCTTGTAGCCCTAATGGAGGAAGATACATTCATATCTATTTTCTTGTAGCCCTAATGGAGGAAGATACATTCATATCCATTTTCTTGTAGCCCTAATGGAGGAAGATACATACATTCATATCCATTTGCTTGTAGCCCTAATGGAGGAAGATACATTCATATCTATTTTCTTGTAGCCCTAATGGAGGAAGATACATTCATATCTATTTTATTGTAGCCCTAATGGAGGAAGATACATTCATATCTATTTTATTGTAGCCCTAATGGAGGAAGATACATTCATATCTATTTTATTGTAGCCCTAATGGAGGAAGATATATTCATATCTATATTCTTGTAGCCCTAATGGAGGAAGATACATTCATATCTATTTTCTTGTAGCCCTAATGGAGGAAGATACATTCTTATCTATTTTCCTGTAGCCCTAATGGAGGAAGATACATTCACATCTATTTTCTTGTAGCCCTAATGGAGGAAGATACATTCATATCTATTTTCTTGTAGCCCTAATGGAGGAAGATACATTCATATCTATTTTCTTGTAGCTCTAATGGAGGAAGATACATTCATATCTATTTTCTTGTAGCCCTAATGGAGGAAGATACATTCATATCTATTTTCTTGTAGCCCTAATGGAGGAAGATACATTCTTATCTATTTTCCTGTAGCCCTAATGGAGGAAGATACATTCACATCTATTTTCTTGTAGCCCTAATGGAGGAAGATACATTCTTATCTATTTTCCTGTAGCCCTAATGGAGGAAGATACATTCACATCTATTTTCTTGTAGCCCTAATGGAGGAAGATACATTCATATCTATTTTCTTGTAGCCCTAATGGAGGAAGATACATTCATATCTATTTTCTTGTAGCTCTAATGGAGGAAGATACATTCATATCTATTTTCTTGTAGCCCTAATGGAGGAAGATACATTCATATTTATTTTCTTGTAGCCCTAATGGAGGAAGATACATTCATATCTATTTTCTTGTAGCCCTAATGGAGGAAGATACATTCATATCTATTTTCTTGTAGCTCTAATGGAGGAAGATACATTCATATCTATTTTCTTGTAGCCCTAATGGAGGAAGATACATTCATATCTATTTTCTTGTAGCCCTAATGGAGGAAGATACATTCATATCTATTTTCTTGTAGCTCTAATGGAGGAAGATACATTCATATCTATTTTCTTGTAGCCCTAATGGAGGAAGATACATTCATATCTATTTTCTTGTAGCCCTAATGGAGGAAGATACATTCATATCTATTTTCTTGCAGCCCTAATGGAGGAAGATACATTCATATCTATTTTCTTGTAGCCCTAATGGAGGAAGATACATTCATATCTATTTTCTTGCAGCCCTAATGGAGGAAGATACATTCATATCTATTTTCTTGTCGAGAATAGTAGCTTGGCCGGCTATGTTTACTGCATAGACTAGCGTTACGATCGACTTCTTTAGTGCAATTGAATTAATTTGTGTACTAATTGCAGTTGGCAATATATCTTAGTAACCGGACATGTTCCCGCCCAGAACAAGAATAAAATTTAAATCTACTCTTGTATCCCCCCACCACTCGTTTTATAGCGCAGTCACTGTAGCGTACCAGCTTACGTTGGGCTGGAGAGATGGTGTTCTGCATGAGGCCATGGAATCCGCTCCACACATGGCTTTGGAAACAAATGAAAGACAGAAAAGGGTTTTGAAAATAAATAGTAAAACAAATTCAGATGTTCCCTAGTGAACCTGCTGCGATTATTGATGTTAACGACAGACCACGCCCTCTTTTTACTACGCGTTGGATGTTCTGGATGTCTGACAAATGAAACAAATACATGTTTATTACAATTACATAATACTATTGTTATAGTCGCGACGCTGTTATTCCCGGCGTGACTCCTCCTCTTTGCTTACGTCTTAGGAAGTGAAGGCTCTATAAAGTCTAGATAGGTAGTATCGTTCGCCATTTTTGTTCTTTCGTTGCCGAGCTACCAGACGAGGGATCTATTTGCCGCACCGTTAAACATTATCATGTCGTAGCTCCTATGATAATAAATCAAACGCACTGTAATTCAGGAAATAATTGAGCGGCAAATAACGTTCTTGTGTGCTTTGTGCGAACGCCAACGAAAGAGCCAAAATGGCGGGCGATTATATATTAAGTATTTATCCAGCCTTAGGAAATTCATTACGTCATCAATAGCAAATGACAAGACGCACACGTTTAAATGTAGCCGACCTGCAACGTGATTGGCTGCCGGAAATTAGAACGACGGGACTATAATAACAACATTTAATCTTACGTATCAAGGACACATTCATTGTCCACTTTCTGCTAGTCTATTTTACGATATTTCTCTTGAGCTCGCAATCAAAATTATATACGTTTTTTTCTGACTTGTCCGCCAGAGGCCACTACGGAATTAAAGTAGTACGTTGGCTTCCAAACACGTAATATTAAGCGAAACGAAAGCGTTTACTATCAGAATCGCATGTCTGCGAAGGAAACATATTTCGGGAGAAACATCTGCCTATAGTTGCTTCAACAATGATATTATGTATTAGCATTTCACTCCAATCATACTGATTTAAACTATCACTGACTGGATTGTTACTTCTTTCTTTTAGACATCATCCTGATAGTGCTGTATTTTCAAAATTGTCTCATAATAATATCTTTCAATTATCTAATATTATTTGTAATATATTAACATTCAATGTATTTTAGTTTAATTCTGCTACACAGTTTATTTCAGTGTTTAATTAATAGTTCATAGTATTTTGTTGTTTAATTCGTAAATAACTCTTGTATACATGTAACTCTCATCTAAATCAAATTGTTGAATTCTTTGTAAGTTCATGCATATGTATATACACTTTTTGCTGGTTGAGTGGAAGAGAAGGTCTTACGGCCTTAACTCTCCCAGCTAAAATAACTCTGCCAGGTTAAATAAATCATTATTATTATTATGTATTTATTCACACTGCAGTGGGTATATACCCGGTGGCAGTGGTAACTAATTACACTCAATAATGACAATAATAAACTTATTAATTAAAAATACAGTTAATAATACTAATAATTAATACTAACAATAATTTATAATAATAATAATAATAATAATAATAATAATAATAATAATAATAATAATAATAATAGGGAACATCCTAAGTTAAGTGAAGCACGATCACTTAAAATAACATTTAAAATAAATCTAATTTGTATCTTAAATCTAAGTTCGAACTAAAACCCACGAGTATGATATGTTCATATCTGCACAAGTACCTTTCAACACTACACTCGTTTCGCTGTCAACTCACTCACTGCACTGGAACTACGACACATTTCACTGATTCTATCCTGATTTCACTAACACTTCAAAAACATTTCACTGTTCAAATTCTTTGCACTGCCACTATAAACTATAAAGCTTCCCTGACAGGAACACGTTTCACTTACACTACACACTTCACTGACACAACACACTTCACTGACACAACATAATTCTTCACTGATACAACACTTCAATAACAACATATCATTTACATTCTTTACATTCTGTGTATAATTATCGTGTATTAGTAAAGTCCTTAAGCCTATTTTTAAATACGTTTTTGGTTGTTGGTAAAGATTGTAGTAAGTCTGCAGGTAAAGCATTCCAGTCCCTGATAGTACGATTGAGAAAAGAAAACTTTCCAGTGTCCGTCCTCTGTATTCTTTCCCTCAATTATACAGGATGATCCGTAAGTAATGTCATTATTATCAGAGGGTTATTCTTTGAGATATTTCGTACAAAATACAATTTTATTCATTTTTGCTTCCTTTTCGAGATAAAAATTGTTTTATATTAAACATTAAACTATATTATGTTGAGATATGTGCCATACTGTATTGTAGTCTACGATACCCACATGTCTGTTACGTAAACACTACAGAGGGTGCTGTATCTGGGTACCACGCACTGTTACACATGCTCCAGCCCTTATCGGTGAATCACGAACTCTTGCGACCACACCTGGCTGTTGTCGGATTTGCTTACGTGCATTGGACACACGTTCCTGTAGCGTTTGTACATTGTTGACGGTTGTGGTATACACTTTTGTCTTTACATGTCATAGCCAGAAATCCAGAGGATTTAGTTCAGGTGATCGGGGAGGCCATGCTGCTGGACCTCCTCGACCAATCCATCGCCCATTAAACTTCCGGGTTAGGTATTATCGCACGACACGTAGAAAAGAGATAGTGTCCCGTCGTTCATAAACCACATGCGTTGTCTTTGTGCAAAGGGAATGTCCTCCAGTGACGATCATAGGTCACAGTACTGCATGGCCCATATCTCAACAGATATTTGTTTCCTGACACATGTTTGTAAGAACGTTTTTCTACTTATGATCAATGCTAACTCCGGTAAAAATATGCGACACTTTTTTTAAACATCCTGTGTAAACAACTGTAGAAATAGTGTATATTGAGCATATTATACTTCAAGGTTGCAAACGTATTCATTACTGAGGAAAAGGTAATATATGAATTTCGCCAATTTTTCAATGCTGAAATCTGTAAATTCTCTCAGACACCCGATTTAAGGGGACAGGATGGTATTTTTTGGTGAAAAATGAGTGAATTAAAAAAAAATCTCTAAAATACCGGATTTTTAAATCACTCGCCCACTTTTATTGTTGTTTCCGATAAATTAAATCTTCAAAAAAATGTTTTTTCTGTGAAATACCCTTTGAGATGTGTGGAATGCATTGCATAACATTTTGTGGGTATTTGTGCCCTTATCGGATGTTGAGACGTCATTTTTAAACTTCCTGCGCTATGGATTTTTAAATCACACGCCCGCTTTTATGGGTTTCCTGTAACTTCATTTTTTTTGCTACATTGCCAGACAAAAATGGATATAATTTCTGAACTATTAAAGATACGTGCATGAAATTTAGAACACACATTCTTTAGACTATTAGGAAACTTTTCTCTGTAACAGACTTTTGTTAATTGATTTCATTTTAAAAATACGTCCGTTTGTTTGCAAGAAAGGAAATCAGAAAATTATTATTAAATTTTAATTGTTTATTTTACAAACATAGGGACAAATATCAAATTTCTGTTACAGACAGTTTGTAGAACATGCTTTTGCAAATACATTGCAAAAAAAAGGTTTGAATTATCCTTAAAAACTGTTTAGATATATCGGTTTTAGTACAGTCCTGCATTGGGTATATTTTTTTCAAATTTGAGCCCTCAATTTTTTTTTTCAAAATACTTTTATTTGGTTAAGTTGCCACAGCTATGAGCTCTCTACATACAAAAAATTAATAATTTACACCAAACAGGAAAAAAGTTAAAAAAACACTATCCTCTCCCCTTAATATGATGCATGTTCAGATCCTTCACCAACATTAGTCATCCACAAATAACGACACCATCTCCTCAAATGATTAGCCCGAATCCGTAGCAACACAAAAATTCACATCAGTAACTGAAGGGGGTGTAATTCCACGTCTCTGCCGGGAATCGAAATGGGGTCAGTCCACAATGGATAACTCCAATAACAGAATTGCCTTACCTCATTTTAAAGTTTGTTACACGTATGGGAAAAGAAACTTGTGAAATATTAGCGTATTGTGTTATGACGAGAGCGGCAGAAATAACAGACTAGCCATTATGTCGCTATGTATAGAGGGCCTTGGTTATTGCCGGCGTGTTATGAAACTTGAAGACTTATCGACACAACAATGGTCCATTACTGACTCATCTTGTACGTTTCTATCACAGCAGCCTATTTCCGTAACGTCAATATCATCTACATGAGCCCTTCTCCGTTTCCATGGAGACTACAAAGACGTTGTTCATTCCAATGCTTTCATTCACAGTTCCCTCCGATATAATGCAAGCGGAATAGTATTTCTTTTCCAAATATTTAAGTTAGAGCCGCTATTCATACTCAACGAAAACAAATGAATAAAGACATTGTTAGTGAATATTGGATACGGGGTTTTATTAATAACTGCAATATGCGGAATAATCCCAATAGATATGTGCTTCAGTATTTACATTTTGCGTCGTCAAATAGTCAAAATTTAGTTTCTCATTTATGTTGAGTTTACCTTTGGATACAAGGCACGCATTTGGGTTCAGTTCCAGATCAGGACGATGAATTTTATGCGCAAATTATTATTATTATTATTATTATTATTATTATTATTATTATTATTATTATTATTATTATTATTATTTATAGAGATTGTACCGAGATTGCTTGTTTAAAATGACACATTATTGGCAAATTAGATTTAAATTTTCCACATTGCCATTTGGTGACCATACATACGTAATCTGCAGACATGAAGATAAATGAGGAAGATCCGCTAACATAATAAGCTTAGGTTGAGCATTCCATTTGATGAATGTTGCAGTAGAAGGATAACCTGGGCAATCTATGACCAAAAGAATTTCTTTAACTGTTTTTAACACGTCTCCTGGCATAAGACATTAATCAATGAAATAAAATATAATCAAGAATTATATACGTGAACCCAAAAGAAATAATGTGGGCACTTAATCCAATGGAAATAATGTGGGCAAGCCAAAAGAAATTATGTCGCCATTAATTACTTTTCAATAAGAAATATGTGGTTACGAGTGTATGTGTTAAGTTTTGTAAATGTCTGTGACGAATGTAGACCTAATTATGCAGTGTATGAACGTCTTGGGTCCCTTCTCGGAAGGGTGCTGGTTCGGGCCGCCCGCCAGCTGCAGTGCGCACAGTGTTTTGCGCGCGGCTGTACAGGTGCAGGCCGGGCGCTAGTCGGCGGGTCGATACATGGCAACATCGGCACGCCGGGCCAACCACAGCCGTCGCTTTAAAATATTGAAGAATTTATAAATGCATTGCATTTGTTTGAGAACCACATAGCTTGCAGATGGCCCTTGTTCTTCATCTGGTTATCTTCTTCTCTTCGCATTTTCTCATACCATCATTCTTTTATCTCCTTTCCTCTTCTCTTCGTGTTCTTTGCGCATCCTCCTCCCCGTTTCCTTCGTCCCCTCTTCATCGTGTCTTCCATCTCTCTTCTTTTCTTGGTGTTGTCGTTTTTCTTCATTGTATTGCATCAAATCCAAACAGTACAATTATATATATATGTATATATATATATATATATATATATATATATATATATAATTTAAACTGGTAATGGAAATTACGGGAAAACGGCTGAACGGATTTTAATAAATGACCCCTCATTTTGAAGCTTGGAACCCAAAGTTTTTCGGAAAAATAGTAATTTTCAGCGAAATGTCAATTTTCCTACATAATTTTCCTATTTTCCAAAATCCATCTGTCGTCAGTTTTGAGAACTAGCTAATTGCATTCAGGAGAAGCGAAGCGAGCATCAAGTCGGCCGTGTTGCATTTCAGAATAAAACAAAACACACACTACAGTAAACATTATTACACGAAGGCCATGATCTGCAAGAATGCTGACATATTTAGAGCTCATATTAAATTGGTTATTAAAAACTTAACGTACTAAAAATAATTTACAGGTTCGATTCTGTGGTGTGTAATTTTCTGGGTACAGCTGTGTATTGGATATAAAAAACTACGAAACGTGAGGTGGTTTGATGACATTATTACTATTAGAAATGAAATATTATTATAGTTAATGCCATCATGTGACTATTTTTCGTTAATTATACATATTAATGCTATATTGATGATACGAAAGTGAAACGTTTTGGGGTTATATAAGTAGATGTAGAGAATAACTTAAATTAGATTTTGATTTCTATATTTTACTGAGTGGCGGCTATGTAGTATATAGTAGATGTTACGTAAGATAATAATATTATTAAAAATCAAATATTTTTATAGTTATTAATCAAGTGGGGTTGGGTCTTTTTCATATATTTAATGGCGGTGTGGTGTAGATATTTATATGCGTGGTTCTCTTCAGTATTGGCTCGGGAGAGAGTATCTTTCATTATTATGGAAGCAAATAACTTTCAGAATGTCTGCTATTCTTCATTGAAAACAAATCTGAAAAATGTTTATTTGAACGTCTAATGAACTTAGTTTGCAGCATTTGCTGCTCAAGCCACTGCTATGACATAATCTCATCATCAAAACCATAGAATTGTAGCATCATGTCACCTAACTGTATGCCTTAATTCTATCATGTCACACAATAATTAATATCATACATCTTACATTACGTAATTCTCAAAGTAAGGTTACTATATCGCACGGGGTCGCCCCCAGTGGTCTTGGGGTAAAGCGCTCTTCTCTAGACCCAAGGGTTGCGGGTTCTAACCCGCTGGAGTTCGGTGGATTTTTCAGGACGCAAATATCCGGAGCACAATTCCTCAAGGAGAGACTTTAACCCTTGTGTCTCTTGTCTGATTTACAGGTTCTGGACTAAATTTCTCCTCTCTCGCATCTTAGTAATATATTAGTGGCGTACAGGGTAGCGTTTGAGGCGATGAGCTTACCACTTGTCCCCTTCACCTGTCGGTAAATGAATGTAACTAAATTACTTGTAGCTACTGAAACATCCGGTAGAGGGGTACATGTGTTCCAACTCCGGAACTATGGTTTAAATGAATAGATTAATAGATATCGCTTAACCTAATCTCATCATACATCATGTTAAAAGAGGAACATGGTATATAACTATTATATTAGCCTATCAATAACATAAAGGTACTATCGTATCACACATGTACCATCGTATCACATAACGGTATCACCGTGTCACATAACAGTACCATAATGTCGCATAACTGTACCATTGTGTCGCATAAAGGTATCATCGTGTCCAATAACGGTACCATCGTGTTTCATAACGGTACCATTGTGTCGCATAACGGTACCATCGTGTTTCATAACGGTACCATTGTGTCGCATAAAGGTACCATAGTGTCGCATAACGGTACCATCGTGTTTCATAACGGTACCATTGTGTCGCATAACAGTATCATCGTGTCCAATAACGGTACCATAGTGTCGCATAACGGTACCATCGTGTCTCATAACGGTACCATCGTGTTTCATAACGGTAACATCGTGTTTCATAACGGTACCATTGTGTCTCATAAAGGTACCATAGTGTCGCATAACTGTACCATTGTGTCGCATAACAGTATCATCGTGTCCAATAACGGTACCATAGTGTCGCATAACGGTACCATCGTGTCTCATAACGGTACCATAGTGTCGCACAACGGTACCATTGTGCCTCATAACAATACTATCGTGTTGCATAAGGGTATCATCGTGTCGCATAACGGTAACATCGTGTTTCATAACGGTACCATTGTGTCGCACAAAGGTACCGTCGTGTCTCATAACGGTACCATAATGTCGCATAACGGTACCATTGTGTCTCATAACTGTACCATAATGTCGCCTAACGATACCATTGTGTCGCATAACAATACTATCGTGTTGCATAAGGGTATCATCGTGTCGCATAACGGTATCATCGTGTCACATAACTGTACCATAGTGTTGCATAACGGTATCATCGTGTCACATAACGGTACCATCGTGTCGCATAACAGTACCATAGTGTCGCATAATGGTACCAGCGTGTTTCATAACGCTATCATCGTGTCACATAACAGTACCATCGTACCGCATAATGGTACCATAGTGTCGCATAATGGTACCATCATGTTTCATAACGGTACCATCGTGTCGCATAACGGTAGTCTACTATCTTGTAGCGTAAGGGTATCATTGTGTCATATTATGGGTTTAGAAATTTTCTTAATTTAGTTTGATAAATCATTTCAGGTCAAGGTGCAGTGCATATTTTGATGGAGATGGATTACATTTATATTTATTATTGGATTAATATTTGAAATTTTATTGTGAAATTGGATTTAATGGGGTGTCACTCACATAACAGTACCATCGTGTCACATAAAGGTATCGTCGTATCGCATAAGGGCATCGTTGTGTTACATAATGGTACCATCATGTTGCATGAGGACATCATTGTGTTAAATAATGGTACCATCGTGTCTTATCCGTAACATCGTGTCGCATAACGGTACCATCATGTTACACAACTCTATCATCGTGTTTCTTGACTCAACACTACGAATCACAAACACGCCCCACCACTGCCTGCACCCCCCCCCCCCCACAATGGCAGAGAGTATGAACGCGCAGAACTTTACCAGAATGGATTCATTTAGAAATTAATACTACAGTTAATTACTTTAGAATTAATTACACTATGTCAGATTAACTATTTCTATCTATATAGTACCCGCATTTATTGAAGACCCCCATTTGTATACATATACGTAATAATGAATTCATTATGATATTAAATTCATTTTTTCGCCTTTAAGTTTTATCGCAGCTGGCTGGATTTCAAACTAGATTGTCATCCTAGGCCTACTGTAGGCAATGAGTCACTTTATTAACAGAAACTATGATCAGATTTCTCCAATTACAACAGCAGAAATATACCACGTTAAGAACTGAATACTTTCAAAAACATAAAACCTGCAATGACAGAATACAGTTCTCCTTCAAATGCTTGTGGTTCAATGTGACAGTAATATTTGCATGTGAAGGCACTGTATATTCTGTAACCTCGGCAAGAGAGCTACATCGATGTGGACGGCCCCTGTTTCGATCCCTTAATTATCCCGTCCCCTTTTCACCAACTTGTTACTTTGTAAATCGCCAGAAGAGATAGTGAAAATGAAGCAAATTTATCTATCCTGATTGCAGTCTGAGGGAAGCTGATACCATTTCCAATAATTAGTTTGGTTGCCATGGATACTGTGTCACAGGTTCAAGAATAGACAACCGAATTGATAACTGCACAGGCGTTCCAATCCCGACGGCAGATGTCTTCAAGTTTTATTAACATTTTTATGGCTACTGCTATGTAACTTCAGCTTTCCATGCCGGAGTTCAGGGTTCTAATCTTCGGAGAATCTATATATATAATTTGAAATGATAATGAAAATTACGGGAAAACGGTTGCACGGACTTTAATAAATGACCCCTCATTTTGAAGCTTGGAACTCAAATTTTTTTCAGAAAAATAGTAGCTTTGAGTGAAATGTCAATTTTTCAACAGAATTTTCCTATTTTCCAAAATCCATCTGTCATCAGTTTTGACAACTAGCTAATTGCATTTCAGAATAAAACAAAACACACACTACAGTAAACAATATTACACGAAGGCCATGATCTGCAAGAATGCTGACATATTTAGAGCTCAAATTAAATTGTTTATTAAAAACTTAACTTACTGAAAATAATTTACAGGTTCGATTCTGCGGTGTGTAATTTTCTGGGTACAGCTGTGTATTGGATATTAAAAACTACAAAACTTGAGGTTGTTTGATGACATTATTACCATTAGAAATGAAATATTATTGTAGTTAATGCCATGATGTGACTATTTTTCATTAATTATACATATTAATGCTATATTGATGGTATGGAAGTGAAACGTTTTGGGGTTATATAACTAGATGTAGAGAATGACTTAAATTAGATTTTGATTTCTATATTTTACCGAGTTGGGCTATATAGTATATATATATATATATATATATATATATATATATATATATATGTGTGTGTAAAGTAATCCTACAAAAAAAGGCTTACCTTAAAGCATGGCCTCCTTATAGTGATAAAATAGTTATACTGAAGAATTTGTCTGCGTTATATAAACAAGGTGGGTCAAAAGTCGCTTTTGTCATACACTGCCTTATCCTTAATTACATTCAATTTACAATAAAACAAAACAATAACAAGTGTCGGTATCGGAAAAACAGTTGACGCACGAATATGCACCACTTATTACACCAGCTAGTCGTTTATTCAAGTTATGACATCTGTATGTATGTACAAGTATGAAATCTAAAAACGAATATTGGGGAAAGCGGCTTTTGAACCACCCTGTACATACACTGTGATCATAAATTAGAGGCAACACTTGCAAAGAAATTATTAAATATTATAAATGGTGAATTGAATGAATGAATTAATTAATTAGTGAATGAATGAATGAATGAATGAATGAATGAATGAATGAATGAATGAATGAATGAATGAATGAAATGGGAGATGGGAGGTGAAACATCAAAAGGTACGCGAAAATCCGTCCCTTGTAAGGAAGTACTGGACTAACAGAAACTGAATATGTGGGCTCAAAGCCTGTTGGTCACTCCTCTCACTCCGAGTTTCGGTTTTACATGTTTTAGCATGAATGAATAAGAGAAATAATATGTGTACGATGCCATTAAAAACAAACTCATTGGCACACTTTATAGTTTTTGAAACGGATTCAAAACATCCTTCTCAACTCCTGTAACTTCTGTACACATGGGCTTGCCAAAACATTTACACATACTGTAACATAAAGCTGCTTCTCTAATCAAACTTAATTTAACTTGAATACAAACTAATATTTGTTGTGGCATGTATTCATTAACTGCAGTGCATTTTAAAGAACTTCAATTTATTTCTAACATTTGTATTCATAATGTCAAAAAAAGACACACTTGTGATAATGATGTTTGAAATCTTGTACATTTTCAAAAAGTAATTTATTTATTTATTATTTTGCTAATAATTGTAACATAAAATATAAAATATACAGAAAAAAGTTAGCTCGCCCCTGAAAGAGTAGAACTCGTGCTCAGGGGCGGATTCCTGAATTGAAATTAATAATTATACAATACAATTTGTCTTATGTCTACTGTGCAATTATAGTATATAAATTTAAATTTACAATTTTTAAATTTTTATAAAATCCATACATAACTTTTTAAATTTAATACTAGAACTATTCGAATTGACAAGATTAGGATATTTAAATATAAATTTGTTATATATTCTTGGGCCTAAATTACTACTATGATTAAATACTGTAACAGTGTTGCATTTTGGTTCAAACAATCTTAAAGAATTCATACCTTTTGTTTCATAACTATGGGAATACAATTCAAAATTATTTCGATTTTTATGTATGAATTTGTCTTACGTTAAGTACATTAAAGTCTGAAGCAAATTTTGAGATTGAAAATCAATAGGTTTATGAAGACATTTTTTAATTGTTTTCTTCTGTAATAAATAAAGTGGATTAAAATTGGATTTATGAGCCACCCCATCCTATAATTGCATACATAATCACCGATTGAAATAAAGTTAAATATATTGTGCGTAATAAACTTATTGACAAGTAATTCCTCAATAAAACAAAATAATATACTATTTTACGTAATTTATTACAAAGGTAATTAATGTGTTGGTTCCATTTTAAATGATTGTCGAAAATTATACCTAAATACTTAACTTCAGAGGACTCTTTAATAATCGCACATTTACACTGTATAAGGCAACAATCAGAATTATGTAATTTAATAATTAATATAGATGTAGGAGGTTTGTTACATTTTTCAGATAATGAGAATGGAATAATTATGGTTTTATTTTCGTTGATAGAAAGATAATTTGTCAAAATAATAATAATAATAATAATAATAATAATAATAATAATAATAATAATAATAATTTGGGGCTAAGAGGGATGAAGTTACAGGAGAATGGAGAAAGTTACACAACGCAGAGCTGCACGCATTGTATCCTTCACCTGACATAAATAGGAACATTAAATCCAGACGTTTGAGATGGACAGGGCATGTAGCACGTATGGGCAAATCCAGAAATGCATATAGAGTGTTAGTTGGGAGGCCGGAGGGAAGAAGACCTTTAGGGAGGCCGAGACGTAGATGGGAAGATAATATTAAAATGCATTTGAGGGAGGTGGGATATGATGATAGAGACTGGATTAATCTTGCTCAGGATAAGGACCAATGGCGGGCTTATGTGAGGGCGGCAATGAACCTCCGGGTTCCTTAAAAGCCAGTAAGTAAGTAAGTAATAATAATAATAATAAAAGATGGGATATAACCTGAATTCGCTGTCCGGCATAAATTTCCTTATTCCTTACATTGTGGTCAGGTTTGTTGCTATGGAGAAATTCTTAGTGGTTGCATTTGTTTTTCTTTAAATTCCAGCACAATATTAAAAATGTCCTGAAACGCTATTTTCTTTTTACTCACACCTGTAATATGTCTTCGAAGCGCCACATTCCAACTGATTAAGATAACAAACGTAATTTAAAAAAATATAATCTTCATATCACATCTTTTCCTCCAGTATGAACACAGAAATGAGTTTTTCTTCCAGAGTAAATGACACTCTCTCTTTCCTCTGCCATATTTTCTATTCCCTCTAGGATAGGCAGTTATTTCAAGGAACTGGATTTCTCCCCATGACCATAACTTTTCACGCCTTCCACGTTTACTGAGAAAGAGACAGAATTACCCTAAAATCACGAGAAGAAGAAGAATAATAGAACAGTGACTTCACCCCATATCAATCTTCCACTCTCCCCCCCCCCTCTATCTTCTCGGCAATTGAACAGAGAAAAAGAGAAGAAAAACTTGGCCAGCGTGTTACGTCATAGTTTTTCACCACACTCTGATTCTTCTTTACTTGAAGTGTATCCCTTCGAACACAAGAGGTGCTTCAATACGATAGGAATGCTTTGATTCTTCAAATAATTATTGTAAATCTCTTCATTTCTTCATTCAAGGCCGAATACTTTTACTACAATATTGATTGAATGGAATGCGCAATCTATCTGTAGTATGTTGGCGCATACATCTCATTTATTTGTTTTTTTTTTTTTTTTTGAGAGGTTACGTGCTTGCAGAATTTCTTGAAAGAAACCACCCAACCATCAGGGATGTCGTCTCTTTACTCAACAATGACGTATTAATTAATAAATGAAAAATATATTTTGATGCTTTTTTTATTTCAGCGATTTAAATCTTTATGTAAGGGTGAACCATGTTAAAAACAGTTAATGTAGATCTGAGGTAAGGATTGCTTTACATGAAACATTTCATAGCGTGTTTTGGGAAAGCCATTGATTTAATTCCCAATAAGCTCAGTCAATTTAAGAGAGCAATGTATTATGATGACTATTACACTTTTACTACGTCATACTACTTTTGACCAATAAAACGGTACGAAAGGACGTCTTTCAACCAATCATGGCAGCTTATCGCACAATTTTATCGCGTCCCTAGCATTTGTTTTTTTATCACTACCCTAGCATTTGTTTCTTTGTTTGCCAACATTTCAAACTGCACTGGTCTGGACGTCAAAAAACAGAAAATTACAAACCACTCCAGTCGATGCACAGCAGTTTCAAATATGACTCGCATTGGCATTCAAGAACAAGAATTAATAAAGATCACTGGTCATATATGAAGAGCACCATTCGGAAATCCTGAATAAGTTGAGGGATACACCATGTACATCAACGAGTTCACTTCTTTTACGCACACGTCCAATATAACATCAACTGAACCACCAACCACTAAAACATCCAAATTTGAAAATTGTACTTTCAATAATTGTTTCTTTTAAAATTATTCATGTTTATTTTTTATTTCATCATCCCTAATTAAAACTTTTCTAACACTTGTTTATATTAGTTAGGTTATGTTATAGCTTCTGCTATATGATATTATGGATAGTCACGTATCAGAGATTGTTTAATACTAAGATTTATTGAAAATCATCTGTCAAGTGACGTTGATTACTGGGATCCGGATGATTGAAGTGGAATGAAAATGTTTTAATAAAAATGAAACTGAATCAACAAAGCCTTCTTGACTAGTAACCGTCCACAGAGTTCAATGAAGATT
This sequence comes from Periplaneta americana, assembly GCF_040183065.1. Classification (NCBI taxonomy): domain Eukaryota; kingdom Metazoa; phylum Arthropoda; class Insecta; order Blattodea; family Blattidae; genus Periplaneta; species Periplaneta americana. The sequence goes on along the minus strand of NC_091123.1, from coordinate 3,060,829 downwards.
CCATAGTTGGCACAACTGATAACAAGAAAACATAATCATAAAACACTACTGCCATTTAGCGTAATGTTGAGATGGTACAATAATACATTTGAAGACAGTTGTATTTTCGTAAGTCAGTTAATATTTTATTGTATTGGAGTACTTCGTTACTCCTAATCTTTATATACTTTCTTCTAATCGTGTAATAGTCAAATTAAATCCCACTCGAGTTTTGATTTTCTCTAGATAAATCAAAACCTCTAGTGAGATTACTGTTGATAAATTATTGATATAATTTTAGTTTTGTCCTTTAAATATCCAGAAATTTCATCCGAAAAAATATAACTTTTTAGTTCTGCAAGGGAATTTTGCAGTGTTACATTTGTTTGCATCAAATTCCTGCACATTTAAAGGACAAAACTAAAATTCTTTCAATAATTTATTATCATAATACACTGCTCTGTTAAATTGACTGAGCATATTGGGAATTAAATCAATGGCTCTCCCGATAGACGGTATGAATTATTTAATACAAAACATTTTTCATCTCAAAAAGGAAGAAAAAACTAATAAAATTGTATTAAACTTTTTTGTTTGAAATAACTCAAAGAATAATTCCCTGAAATTTGTTGCATTGCTTATAGTTCACCCTGTATATGTTAATTATACAGAAATGGTTACTTACTATGTAAACGTTGAATTGAAGTTAGAATACAATTAAAAATTAACACTATATGCCATATAAATGACCAGTTAATAATTTCAGGCAATGAAGTCAATTTACAAAGACGAAACAACAATTTAAATGAAATTATTATGGACTTAAAATAAATACAGAGTGGAAATTATATAACTGTGCACATTTAAGATCTTATTCTTCGGATAGAGAACGACGAAAATTGTAATACCAAAGTCTAGTATATACAGTCACGAAGCTTGAGTTTATGAGGGTGCTAGGAACAATAGACTGTGCAGGTACTATTTCGCATTGTCTGTAATGAAGCGGTGGTAGTGATCCTAGTGGTTAGCATCTATCTATGGATGCATATTTACTACGTATTGAGCTTCGTGACTATATACTAGATTGTGGTAGTACCATATTACTCCCAAATCAATACTTTTCTAAAAATAATAATAATAATTTCTCCCAAAATTTTAACACTGTTTTACACAATAAGTACTATCCATACGATTTTTATTTTTCCTGTTATCATTAGAGAAAGTAGGTATTAAGAAATTATTTCTGCCTTTAGAGTTTTTAAATAATGGACAGTTTTCTTACAGACTGAATGAAAGTATAAATATCGTTATTTTCTGCCATTAGAAAATCTGACAATCCTACTACAGTGGCTAAGGGACGGAATGCTGCTATTTAGACCTGAGTTTCTATGTGTAATCGTAGGTGAACCGGCGATGCCCCGTTGCCCAACTAAGTGGACTTTCAGCTTAATTTTCAAATTAACCATGTACCTAATTACAAAATGAATAACACATTTTTATTTATTTTAATATAATTATGTTGTTACCCTCTTGAATCTGCACTGTTATATCGCTTCAATGCTGTATATCTAAAATCAAGTCACTGGCATTTCAGGGAAGGGATATCCATTGATTTAAAATAGTGGCAGGTAACGCTATAACTGAACAAGTTTCACTATTCGAAAGGTTTATTTCAAATTTATATATTGATGACATACTTACTTACTTACAAATGGCTTTTAAGGAACCCGAAGGTTCATTGCCGCCCTCACATAAGCCTGCCAGCGGTCCCTATTCTGTGCAAGATTAATCCAGTCTCTATCATCATACCCCACCTCCCTCAAATCCATTTTAATATTATCCTCCCATCTACGTCTCGGCCTCCCTAGAGGTCTTTTTCCCTCCGGTCTCCCAACTAACACTCTATATGCATTTCTGGATTCGCCCATACGTGCTACATGCCCTGCCCATCTCAAACGTCTGGATTTCATGTTCCTAATTATGTCAGGTGAAGAATACAATGCGTGCAGTTCTGTGTTGTGTAACTTTCTCCATTCTCCTGTAACTTCATCCCTCTTAGCCCCAAATATTTTCCTAAGCACCTTATTCTCAAACACACTTAATCTCTGTTCCTCTCTCAAAGTGAGAGTCCAAGTTTCACAACCCTACAGAACAACCGGTAATATAACTGTTTTATAAATTCTAACTTTCAGATTTTTGGACAGCAGACTGCATGATAAGAGCTTCTCAACCGAATAATAACAGGCATTTCCCATATTTTTCCTGCGTTTAATTTCCTCCCGAGTGTCATTTATATTTGTTACTGTTGCTCCAAGATATTTGAATTTTTCCACCTCTTCGAAGGATAAATCTCCAATTTTTATATTTCCATTTCGTACAATATTCTGGTCACGAGACATAATCATATACTTTGTCTTTTCGGGATTTACTTCCAAACCGATCGCTCTACTTGCTTCAAGTAAAATTTCCGTGTTTTCCCTAATCGTTTATATATTGATGACATGGAGAACAAAATACATGATTATCGTATGTTCGATTCCATGAAAGACTCATTCACAGAATATTTAATATGACTAATTTCTTTCAATATAGTTCTTATAAAAGAAGTTGCTGTACGCAGCCATATGTAAAGAAAAGCATTTTTTCCACAACAATGCAACAATTTATCCTTAATATAAAATAAACAAAAAAATTTCAGCCAATATGTTATTTATTGGCCACCCTCCTTTTTTTTACTAATTTTCACTCCTGTGTACCACTTCACTTTCGACCTCTAGAGGTAGTTGAACATGCTTATAAAGGTTTTAAATTTTGCTTCCTGGGTACTTACTTTCCTAACATTTTCTTCCTTACTACCACAAGTTGAATATTCTGGTCCGTTAGTGAAAACAAGAAGGTCGTACAAGCGTCAATTTTACCCCAGGGTTAGAAGTACTCCAGTATATTTTTATATAAAACTTGCTTTGTATAGAATTCTGCAAAGTTTAACTCCCGAGGGAATAAAAAGTTTCTCTTTTGGTTTTGCGTATATCTTAATCTACTGTACACAACACCAACCTGTCGTACGAAACACAGACTGCTTTGTAACGAGACAAAAAGCCAATCTTGCTAATTTAACTTTATAACAGGTAATAAGTTAATCACACATTACAATAGTATAGCAAAAATAATCCTAGCAAACACGTACAACTTAAGGGGAGACTCCACTGAAAATCACGAAAATTTTTAAAAAAATTATTCTTGGTTATTCCACTTCTTTAGGATGTATATTTTCATACCCCAAATGGCTTTAGTTCAATTCTGATTACAAATATTATGTTTCAAAGTTTTTGTAATTAAGGCATTTAAAGAGCTGTAAAAAGTATTTTTTCAACAAAGAATGTTTTTTTTTTTTTTTTACAAATTCCTGATTACAAATCTAGTAATTTTTTATTCTAAATTTGGCTCCTTGAAGTTGCTAGACGAATGTAATTCTAATTTACATAAATATTCATTTTACTCTCAAATCCATTTTTTCGTAAGTTTATTTTTCTTGATTCAACACTAACTATTTTATGCCAAATATTAATCAATCTGGATGAAATTTTTACTGTAAGAATTTATGAGGTAGCTGCATATTTCTATGTATATATTTTATGAGAATTTCTGCTAGTTTATTTTATTAATATTTTTCTCATGAATTATGGGAAAAATAACATTAAAAAAAAAAGAAATTGAAAGTGAATAAATGAGATAGGTAGTTCATAAAATGAATGCATAGAAATATTTCTCTATGTCTTGTGAATGTAACTAAAAGAAAACGAAGGAAAAAAAAGAGATTTTCTACTAAAAACGATGGTTTGAAAATATTTCTAAAAATAATTACTTACTTACTTACAAATGGCTTTTAAGGAACTCGAAGGTTCATTGCCGCCCTCACCTAAGCCCGCCAGCGGTCCCTATTCTGTGCAAGATTAATCCAGTCTCTATCATCATACCCCACCTCCCTCAAATCCATTTTAATATTATCCTCCCATCTACGTCTCGGCCTCCCTAAAGGTCTTTTTCCCTCCGGTCTCCCAACTAACACACTATATGCATTTCTGGATTCGCCCATACGTGCTACATGCCCTTCCCATCTCAAACGTCTGGATTTAATGTTCCTAATTATGTCAGGTGAAGAATACAATGCGTGCAGTTCTGTGTTGTGTAACTTTCTCCATTCTCCTGTAACTTCATCCCTCTTAGCCCCAAATATTTTCCTAAGCACCTTATTCTCAAACACCCTGAACCTATGTTCCTCTCTCAGAGTGAGAGTCCAAGTTTCACAACCATACAGAACAACCGGTAATATAAGTGTTTTATAAATTCTAACTTTCAGATTTTTGGACAGCAGACTGGATGATAAAAGCTTCTCAACCGAATAATAACACGCATTTCCCGTATTTATTCTGCGTTTAATTTCCTCCCGAGTGTCATTTATATTTGTTACTGTTGCTCCAAGATATTTGAATTTTTCCACCTCTTCGAAGGATAAATCTCCAATTTTTATATTTCCATTTCGTACTATATTCTGGTCACGAGACATAATCATATACTTTGTCTTTTCGGGATTTACTTCCAAACCGATCGCTCTACTTGCTTCAAGTAAAATTTCCGTGTTTTCCCTAATCGTTTGTGTATTTTCTCCTAACATATTCACGTCATCCGCATAGACAAGAAGCTGATGTAACCCGTTCAATTCCAAACCCTTCCTGTTATCCTGAACTTTCCTAATGGCTTTCTATATAATAGAAAAAAATAAAAATCAAAAGCCAAAAACATTTGGGAATTTAAAATTTGGATTTTGTTAGTTCTTTACTTAATAAAACATATGCTCTCAAAATTTGGTTGAAAAAAAATTATTAGGAAAAAAGTTGTCATTTTTTGTGGAGTATCTTCTTAAAACATACATTCGTAACTCTACGTAACAAGACTGACACATATGTCCAATTGTAATTAATAATACACATATAATAAACTTTAACAGCGATTTTCTTATGTCACTTCTAGTATCATCACGATTCCGTATCCTAGCAACCACATAATCTATACTTAACATAGATTGTATTAACACCGCATAACATGACTGACTCTAAGGATCAATTGCAATTAATAATCAGAGACCGGAAGTTTGGGCATTATGGATCATTAAAATAGGCAGGCAAAAAGGCATCATAAATAGCTAAAATACGCAATAAAAGGCAATTACAAAAACCTTGCACTAGACCCACAACCTTGCACTTTCCACAAAGGGATATCGGCAGCAAGAAAAGCTTTACACAAGTGGAATGCAAATTGAGATTTTCGACTCTATGTTGCAATTACTGTTGGAAGCAAAGAAATCTTCTTCCCAGTAGCCTTGGAAAGTGCATTTTTGTGTTTGGTTGTACTGATATGTTGCTATATGAAATATTTAGCTAGCTACAACAACGTCGCAATGAAAACTGAAAGAAAAATAACGTTGGACCCGCACTCATTGTTGCCTTGTCAAATAAACACAAGCGATAATTAAAACGCTTACTGTTATACATTTTTGCACGGCAGCACTCATTGTTGCAAAGAGAATATGAACTGGCTGAAAGACAATAATACACATTCGGTGAAGTCACTTTCATTGTAGCGGTTATAGAAATAAATTAAAATATATCTATAGGCAATTTTAATAATAAATTAATAAATAATAGATAAATAATCAAATAAAGGCAGGAAAAGCATTTATTTTGTAAATTAGGCATTTATATTAAAAAAAGGCAGAAAAGGGCAACATAAAACTGTGACGTTTAAATCACAAAGGTACAATTCGTACAGATTTATTTTCAAAATGGAGATAGATTTAACACATTTAAAAAGGCATTCTGCCAAAGTTCCGGTCTCTTAATAATGCACATGAAATGAACTTAACAGCGATTTTCTTATGTTAGTTTTATTATTATCACAATTTCGTATCGTAGCAACCACATATAGTTAACATAGATTGTGTTAACATCACATAACAAGACTGACTCTAAGGTTAAATTTGTAATTATTAATAAGGCACATATAGGCTATTGAACGTAACAGGGTTTTCCTTATGTCAATTGTTTTCTCACGATTTTGTACCCTAGCAACCACATATAGTTAACATGTAGATTGTTTTAACACCACATAACAAGCCTGACTAAGGTTAAATTTGTAATTATTAATAAGGCATATGTAGGCTATTGAAATTAACAGGGTTTTCCTTATGACAATTGTTTTATCACGATTTCGTATCTTAGCAACCACATATAGTTAACATAGATTGTGTTAACGCCACGTAACAAGACTGACTCTAAGGTTCAATTGTAATTTAATAATGCACATAAAATGAACTTGACAGCGATTTTCTTATGACAGTTTTAGTATCAGGTGATAGCATATCCTAGCAATTATTTGTATATATATTTGCTATAGATTGTGTTAAACCCGTACAAGAAGACTGACTCTAAGTTTCGATTGTAAATTGATGACCGACATAATATGAACATAGCGACTTCCGTATGCCAGTTTTTGTTTGGCCACATTTGCAGCAGTACTTAAGCCCTTCTTACCGTCTCAGCTGTAGAATCACCGTTTTGTTACAAAATTGCGAACAATGGGTATCAGATAATGCGGTGGTGGTGATATCGGACGAAGAAGAGTCTGATAGGATGGATTTGTGAAAGAAAATGGTGGTGGGGGACGGTTGTAATTTTGTCCCTGCTGACCGCAGATCCCGTCGGGTCACAGAGTTTGAATTTGCTTGCCGGGGGGGCGCGCCCCGTTCGCAGTGATGGCTGGACTTGCATTCACCTCATTAAAAGCGGATTATACTCCAGCTTTGTGACGATAAACAAACTGGCCAGCTTTACGAGTATTTGGTTAAAAATCGCAAAACAACCACGAGGAGAAGATCTCCATTCAATTAATTACCATGTTCTCATAATGTTGGGTCAAACAATCTGACCTTGACACACTGAAATCTACACAGACTTACAAATTGTCTACTTACTTTTCGAATGGCCTATACCATCGCCAGAATTGCTTTCCGAACTCTGTAATAATCTTCACACTTCGATACTTCAGACATAATGAGAAGTCTTACAATTGTGTGAACTTGGGTTCTATCCTCGGCGTATACGGTATACAGGATCAGAGATTGATAGTTTTTCAAGGGTTCTATTTACTTACTTACTTCCGCCTTTTAAGGAACCCGCAGGTTCATTGCCGCCCTCACATAAGCCCGTCATCGGTTCCTATCCTGAGCAAGATTAATACAGTTCTTACCATCATATCCCACCTCCCTCAAATCAATTTTAATATTATCTTCCCATCTACGTCTCGGCCTCCCCAAAGGTCTTTTTCCCTCCGGCCTCCCAACTAATACTCTATATGCATTTCTGGATTCGCCCATACGTGCTACATGCCCGGCCCATCTCAAACGTCTGGATTTAATGTTCCTAATTATGTCAGGTGAAGAATACAATGCGTGCAGTTCTGTGTTGTGTAACTTTCTCCATTCTCCTGTAACTTCATCCCTCTTAGCCACAAATATTTTCCTATGAACCTTATTCTCAAACATCCTTAACCTATGTTTCTCTCTGAAAGTGAGAGTCCAAGTTTCACAACCATACAGAACAACCGGTAATATAACTGTTTTATAAATTCTAACTTTCAGATTTTTTGACAGCAGACTGGATGATAAAAGCTTCTCAACCAAATAATAACAGGCATTTCCCATATTTATTCTGTGTTTAATTTTCTCCCGAATGTCATTTATATTTGTTACTGTTGCTCCCAGGTATTTGAATTTTGCTACCTCTTCAAAAGATAAATTTCCAATTTTTATATTTCCATTTCGTACAATATTCTCGTCACGAGACATAATCATATACTTTGTTTTTTCGGGATTTACTTCCAAATCTATTTCTTTACTTGCTTCAAGTAAGATTTCCGTGTTTTTCCTAATCGTTTGTGGATTTTCTCCTAATTTATGTGACTATTATTATTATTATTGTTATTATTATTATTATTATTATTATTATTATTATTATTAATTACTTACTTACTTACTTACTTACTTACTTACTTACTTACTTACTTACTTACTTACTTACTTACTTACTGGCTTTTAAGGAACCCGGAGGTTCATTGCCCAAAGGTATTTTTCCCTCCGGCCTCCCAACTGACACTCTTTATGCATTTCTGGATTCGCCCATACGTGCTACATGCCCTGCCCATCTCAAACGTCTGGATTTAATGTTCCTAATTATGTCAGGTGAAGAATACAATGCGTGCAGTTCTGCGTTGTGTAACTTTCTCCATTCTCCTGTAACTTCATCCCTCTTAGCCCCAGATATTTTCCTAAGAAACTTATTCTCAAACACCCTTAATCTCTGTTCCTCTCTCAAAGTGAGAGTCCAAGTTTCACAACCATAAAGAACAACCGGTAATATAACTGTTTTATAAATTCTAACTTTCAGATTCTTTGACAGCAGACTGGGTGATAAAAGCTTCTCAACCGAATAATAACACGCATTTCCCATATTTATTCTGCGTTTAATTTCCTCCCGAGTATCATTTATACTCGTGGATGGCTGATATATATATATTTTTTTTTCAGGAAATCCCACGATACACAAAACTTCTTAAAAAAACAAATAAAGAAATTAGGGTAGATACGCTTAGACATGAAGTATAATTAACGCTTTCCATTTGATTAATGTTACAGTAGAAGCATAACCTAGGCCATGAATGAAGTAATGAATTTCTCCAACCAACGAATGCATTGCAGGTAGCATCGATGAATCGCCCATAAGGGGCAATATTGTAATTTTCGATACAGTTCATCTGGAGTAAAGAAACGTTCCTGCTAAAAGAAATACTAAGCATTAAAAATGCATGATCTTGATCTTGGTATTTTTTATAATTTCTGACGTTATTTTAATAATCCGGGAATTCAGGCAGGGATTTAATATACAGCAACTAATTCGGCCACAGGCCTGCAGATGGCTGCAGCAGTCGGTTCCGTAACGTGTTGAAATTGTTTTGCGCCACTCGTGTAAAGCGCTAAAAATTGCAACACAATTCGCAGGTTGTTTACAGAGGGTTGAAGTGCAAGATGTCGTACAGCGGAGGACAGCTGTCCGTTTGATGGGGTGAATTGCTCTGCCAGTGTTTGGGCTAGATACGTGTAGTGTTACTCCCTGCCACTCGGTCACCAGGTCACCGTCCAGTACAAAATGATTGTGGTTAACACGACACGATTCATTAAATGCTGTTATCGTTGTATGAATTCTTTATAAGAGACGTCACCGCTTGACTTCTCTTATTTTTTTATCCTTTCTTTTCTTATATTTTCTCGTTATCTTTCCTCGTTTCTTCCTTTCCTCCTTTCAATTATCTTTCCTCTGCTTCATAGTTTTTACGTTCTTCGGTTTTTCGTTTCTCCTTTATTTCTTCCTGCTTCCTTTTCCCTGTCGTTTTTCTACCCCTTCTTTAATGTCTCTTTTAATTCTTCCTTCGTTATCTTTTTCTTCTTGTCTTTTGGTTAATCCATCCTTTTTTTACTCCTACCCACGTTTATTTTTCCTGTCTACCTTTATTTATTTAATTCTTTGTTTCTTCTTTCCAAATCCACTTCCTTCTTTCTTTCTTTTTCCTACACTTCTTTTATCTTTGTTTCCTTTTTTCTTTCTTTCTTCATTTCTATCTATTTATTTTTCTTTATTTTTTCTTTCTATCTTTCTTTCTTCATTTTCTTCTTTCTTTCTTCATTTCAATATTTCTTTCTTTCTTCATTTCTATCTATTTATCTTTCTTTCTTCATTTCCTTATTTCTTTCTTCATTTCTATCTATTTTTCTTTCTTTCTTCATTTTTTCTTTCTACATTTCTTTCTTTCTTCATTTCTATCTATTTTTCTTTCTTTCTTCGTTTCTATCTATTTATTTTTCTTTCCTTCTCCATTTCTTTCTTTCTTCATTTTTTTCTTTCTTCATTTCTATGTATTTTTCTTTCTTTCTGTCTATCTTTATTTCTTTCTTCATTTATTTTTTCTTTCTTCATTTCTTTCTTTCTTTCTTTCTTCATTTCTTTCTTTCTTTCTTCATTTCTATCTATTTATCTTTCTTTCTATCTATCTTTGTTTGTTTGTTTCTTTGTTTCTTTTTTCATTTCTATTTTTCTTTCTTTCTTTTTTCTATCTATCTATCTATCTATCTATCTATCTATCTATCTATCTATCTATCTATCTATCTATCTATCTATCTATCTATCTATCTATCTATCTATCTATCTATCTTTCTTTCTCCATTTGTTTCTTTCTTCAATTCCTTCTTTCTTTCTTCATTTCTATTTTTCTTTCTTTCTTCGTTTTCTTCCTTTCTTAATTTCTATCTATTTATCTTTCTTTCTTTCTTCATTTCTATCTATTTATCTTTCTTTCTTCATTTTCTTTCTTTCTTTATTTATTTCTATCTAATTTTCTTCAATTCTCTTGTCCTTTCAGCCGTTTATTTCTTTCTTCTTCACTCACCTACTTTTATTCCTTCTTCCCTCATTACTTCTGGTTTCTTTCTACTTTCTGTCTCTTCTATCTTTTTGCTTTTCCTCCTGCCTCTTCTTTCCTCTCACTCTGTTACATCCCCACTTCCTTTCCTCACTCCTTCTGTACTGCTTCTTCTCTGTCCTTACCCTAGTCACATCTTAATATTGTATTGCTCACTATTACCAACTCTTCTGTTTTAACTTGCAACCCTCTTTTAACATTAATTAGTATTTCATTTCCTTATCAGACATCTCAGACGGGCAACTAAAATTTCATAGATGTCCCAAATACTTGCTGCACCGTTTCCTTTAGCAGTAAATCTTGTTCCAAAAAGAAAGGCTATTTTCTTTTTTAATATCTCATTTCAAAGAATTGAAAAATATTTTATTGTCTGTGCTACATTGTATAGACTCCCCCTTGAATTTTCTGTTGCATCCAGTTTATCAGTAAACAGAAGGGTGAATTTAGATCAATTTTGAAACCTTTCTTTCCGATAAAAATAGTAACAGACAGTCTTCTTCCCCTTACGGCGAAAATATCCCCTGCACGAATTAAACCGTATGCGGAAACAGACGAAGATGTCCCCTTCCTCCTTCAGAACTCGCAAGGAAAGCCGTCTGTGAGTGAAGTGACGTCACACGCCTCACGCCGATCGCTGCAGAGCATTTGAATGCTGCATTGTGCTCTAATGAAAGTTAAAAAAGGGAAAGTCGCAGTTGTGCACACCAATGCACGTGAACACACACAGCTTTGTGACTGGCGATGGAATATTTAATGTCTGCTATTGTTGCGCCCAACTACATTTCAGCTTATTCTATTGTTACGTCGCTACCTTTTTATGTTTTTACCGGCAGCGTGTTGCCATGGTTACCTCGCACAATATTCTGGCGCTGTTGACCGTAAGAAGGGGAGATGGTTTAGTAACACCAGGATATGGAATAAACACCTTTCCAAACAGTAACGGATGAAACTCTGCTTTTCTATAGACAAGACAAAAATTACGCCAAGTATAATCTAAACAAATTACATACGAAGTTGAATGAAATAAAAGTTACATGAGATTCGGTAAAACGCTTTTGCTATTACTGGTTGTTATTGTGAGCATGGATGTCTGGGATTTCAAAGATGTTTGGGATTTGAAATAAAAGTTTGATATTTCTTTTCATTTCTGTCTTCTTACTCCCCGCATTTAAATTTAACAAGGCGGAGCCTTCTCGTTAACTACTTCATAATCGCTTCCTCATTCCAGGAGGCCTAGTCTACAGACAACAATGCAATCGATAGTCGAAACGATTCGCACATCAGTATGACGACAAAGAGTTGTTTGAAATTTTAACGAATAATAATAATAATAATAATAATAATAATAATAATAATAATAATGTTATTATTGAAAGATTCGTGGAGACAGATAATGGAGAACAATGGGAGTATAAGGGTAGAGTGCATCAGATATTCATAGATTTCAAAAAGGCATATGACTCGGTTAAGAGAGAAGTTTTATATTATATTCTTATTGAATTTAGTATTTCCAAGAAACTAGTTCGATTAATTAAAATGTGTCTCAGTGAAACGTACAGCAGAGTCCGTATAGGTCAGTTTCTGTCAGATGCGTTTCCAATTCACTGCGGGCTAAAGCAAGGAGATGCACTATCACCTTTACTTTTTAACTTTGCTCTAGAGTATGCCATTAGGAAAGTCCAGGATAACAGAGAGGGTTTGGAATTGAACGGGTTACATCAGCTGCTTGTCTATGCGGATGACGTGAATATGTTAGGAGAAAATCCACAAATGATTAGGGAAAACACGGAAATTTTACTGGAAGCAGGTAAAGAGATAGGTTTGGAAGCAATTCCCGAAAAGACAAAGTATATGATTATGTCTCGTGACGAGAATATTGTACGAAATGGAACCATAAAAATTGGAAATTCATCTTTTGAAGAGGTGGAGAAGTTCAAATATATGGGAGCAACAGTAACAAATATAAATTATACTCGGGAGGAAATTAAACACAGAATAAATATGGGAAATGCCTGTTATTATTCGGTTGAGGAGCTTTTGTCATCTAGTCTGCTGTCAAAAAATCTGAAACTTAGAATTTATAAAACAGTTATATTACCGGTTGTTCTGCATGGTTGTGAAACTTGGACTCTCACTTTCAGAGAGGAACATAGGTTAAGGGTGTTTGAGAATAAGGTGCTTAGGAAAATATTTGAGGCTAAGAGGGATGAAGTTACAGGAGAATGGAGAAAGTTACACAACACAGAACTACACGCATTGTATTCTTCACCTGACATAATTAGGAACATTAAATCCAAACGTTTGAGATGGGCAGGGCATGTAGCACGTATGGGCGAATCCAGAAATGCATATAGAGTGTTAGTTGGGAAGCAGAAGGGAAAAAGATCTTTAGGAGGCCGAGACGTAGATGGGAAGATAATACTAAAATGAATTTGAGGGAGGTGGGATATGATAGTAGAGTCTGGATTAATCTTGCTCAGGATAGGGACCGATGGCGGGCTTATGTGAGGGCGGCAATGAACCTCCGGGTTCCTTAAAAGCCAGTAAGTAAGGAAGTAATACTACTACTACTACTACCACCGGCCACCGCTGTGGAATAACGGTTAGAATGCCTGACTGTGAAAGGATTGGGCCCGAGTTCGTATCCTGGTTGGGACAAGTTACCTGGTTGAGGTATTTTCTGCGGTTTTCCCTCAACCCAATAAGAGCAAATGCTGGGTAACTTTCGGCGCTGGACCTTCGACTCATTTCTCTAACTTTATCAACTTCATCTCTTTCAGACGCTAGCTAACTATCTCAGTTGATAAAGCGTCGTAAAATAAGCAATTAAAAACTATTACTACATATCACAATTCCTACTACTGTTTGCAACTTTTTCTATACCTCCGTACATGTACGTGATTTTCCAGCTTACAAACCTGGAGCCTTTAGTTTCCATGGACACCAGGCCAGAAGTGATAATTTCCTATGTCTGGTTGTTGACAGCTGAACAACGATGCCGAGTTCTTCTTCGCCTTTGATCTGTCAAATTGTTTCAGTATCGCAGTTCTATTTCTGGGCAGCAGCTGACTGCAGCTATTTCAGGCCCTGATTGGCAGGGACTTAACCCTCATTACGATACCGCTGGCCATGGTTCAAATACTAATCAACACGCTGCACATACAGGGCGACCAGCAACTGCTTGCTTACCTTGTCGCTGTATCCAAGCGAAATAGTAATATGCGTTACAAGAGCGGTATGTTGACGTTTTCATGGTCGAGGAAAAGATTGAAAAAGCGAAACGTAGTTGAGCTTTTTTAATTTCCGAGAACATGAAAACAAACATACCGCTCGTGTATCGTACATTATTTTGTGCGAAGATCGTTTATTACATACCTGAAAGACGAATTTCTAATTAGCTGCAATGAAATCTCCATGTTGGTTTCTGTTTAATGACGGCAACTTCGGAAAACCAAAATATCTTTCTTCAACATTGTTGCTATAAAATGTTTTCTGTGTTTACTATACTCAAGCAGGCCGTGATATACGTCTGTCTTCCCCCCCCCCCAGTCTATAAATGCGAACTTAAAACAAACGGTAAGGTTATGTAATGATTTATTTTTCATTTTAATATTTTAACAATATTATTTATATAACATATTGCAGTAATAACATCGGCATCTGGAATCTTGTTGATTTTTTCACGGCTTCCTTAATGTTACTTGTACCAGGAATGCAATAAGTTTCGTGGGGTAGTAGACTTTACTTAATTTCTGCAAATATTTAAAAACAATAATTAACATTGCAATTTAGGTGAAATTGCAGTGGTAAGTTTCCAATTTATAATTATTACTATGTTAAACGTCTCTAAAAATAATATGTTAAAAGCCTAAAGCAGTAAAATGAATGTCGCGCTTAAGCGGTAAGAAGAGGGAAATTGTTATGTGTGTTACGTTGGGAATACTGAATGTGGTATTTCACACTTACCGCGTATTGGTTCTGTGCGGAAAACAAGCAAATACGCACGATCTCGCACAAAATATGTTCTCACTCACTGCATTAATGCTGTAATGGTCTATAAACCACTCTCTGGACCACGGACAGCTTTATAGATGATGGATTATTTTATCCTCATTGCTTAACCTCAACTCGTAAGCAGCGTGTCTCCGAATTGTCACATGTGCCGTGGCACAATTATTGGCACAAACTACCCGTTTCCTTAATGTGTTGTTACACAAAATTTACCTACTTCAATTTTACTGTCAAACATATGATTCTTGCTTGCAAATTCCTGACGAAATAAATACACCAGTTCTAGTAGCTGAGATCATATAGTAATGGACTGAGAACTAAAAGGACTTGGATTCTCACTCAAGTCGGGGTGAGATTATTGTCATAACCTACCTCTACTGCTACTACTACTACTACTATTCTTGTTGCTACTACTGCTACTGACACTACTACTGCTACTACCACTCTTGTTGCTATTATTGTTACTACCATTCTTGTTGCTACTACTGCTACTGACAGTACTACTGCTACTACCACTCTTATTGCTACTTCTACTACCACTCTTGTTGCTACTATTGCTATTGACACTATTGATGTTACTACTGTTACTACTAGTGCTACTGACACTAATACTACTGCTACTACCACTCTTGTTTCTACTACTGCTATTGACACTATTACTACTACTGCTAATTTACTGTTGCTACTACTGCTACTACCACTCTTATTGCTATTATTGTTACTACCATTCTTGTTGCTACTACTGCTACTGACAGTACTACTGCTACTACCACTCTTATTGCTACTTCTACTACCACTCTTGTTGCTACTATTGCTATTGACACTATTGATGTTACTACTGTTACTACTAGTGCTACTGACACTAATACTACTGCTACTACCACTCTTGTTTCTACTACTGCTATTGACACTATTACTACTACTGCTAATTTACTGTTGCTACTACTGCTACTACCACTCTTATTGCTATTATTGTTACTACCATTCTTGTTGCTACTACTGCTACTGACAGTACTACTGCTACTACCACTCTTATTGCTACTTCTACTACCACTCTTGTTGCTACTATTGCTATTGACACTATTGATGTTACTACTGTTACTACTAGTGCTACTGACACTAATACTACTGCTACTACCACTCTTGTTTCTACTACTGCTATTGACACTATTACTACTACTGCTAATTTACTGTTGCTACTACTGCTACTACCACTCTTATTGCTATTATTGTTACTACCATTCTTGTTGCTACTACTGCTACTGACAGTACTACTGCTACTACCACTCTTATTGCTACTTCTACTACCACTCTTGTTGCTACTATTGCTATTGACACTATTGATGTTACTACTGTTACTACTAGTGCTACTGACACTAATACTACTGCTACTACCACTCTTGTTTCTACTACTGCTATTGACACTATTACTACTACTGCTAATTTACTGTTGCTACTACTGCTACTACCACTCTTATTGCTATTATTGTTACTACCATTCTTGTTGCTACTACTGCTACTGACAGTACTACTGCTACTACCACTCTTATTGCTACTTCTACTACCACTCTTGTTGCTACTATTGCTATTGACACTATTGATGTTACTACTGTTACTACTAGTGCTACTGACACTAATACTACTGCTACTACCACTCTTGTTTCTACTACTGCTATTGACACTATTACTACTACTGCTAATTTACTGTTGCTACTACTGCTACTACCACTCTTATTGCTATTATTGTTACTACCATTCTTGTTGCTACTACTGCTACTGACAGTACTACTGCTACTACCACTCTTATTGCTACTTCTACTACCACTCTTGTTGCTACTATTGCTATTGACACTATTGATGTTACTACTGTTACTACTAGTGCTACTGACACTAATACTACTGCTACTACCACTCTTGTTTCTACTACTGCTATTGACACTATTACTACTACTGCTAATTTACTGTTGCTACTACTGCTACTACCACTCTTATTGCTATTATTGTTACTACCATTCTTGTTGCTACTACTGCTACCGACAGTACTACTGCTACTACCACTCTTATTGCTACTTCTACTACCACTCTTGTTGCTACTATTGCTATTGACACTATTGATGTTACTACTGTTACTACTAGTGCTACTGACACTAATACTACTGCTACTACCACTCTTGTTTCTACTACTGCTATTGACACTATTACTACTACTGCTAATTTACTGTTGCTACTACTGCTACTACCACTCTTATTGCTATTATTGTTACTACCATTCTTGTTGCTACTACTGCTACTGACAGTACTACTGCTACTACCACTCTTATTGCTACTTCTACTACCACTCTTCTTGCTACTATTGCTATTGACACTATTGATGTTACTACTGTTACTACTAGTGCTACTGACACTAATACTACTGCTACTACCACTCTTGTTTCTACTACTGCTATTGACACTATTACTACTACTGCTAATTTACTGTTGCTACTACTGCTACTACCACTCTTATTGCTATTATTGTTACTACCATTCTTGTTGCTACTACTGCTACCGACAGTACTACTGCTACTACCACTCTTATTGCTACTTCTACTACCACTCTTGTTGCTACTATTGCTATTGACACTATTGATGTTACTACTGTTACTACTAGTGCTACTGACACTAATACTACTGCTACTACCACTCTTGTTTCTACTACTGCTATTGACACTATTAGTACTACTGCTAATTTACTGTTGCTACTACTGCTACTACCACTCTTATTGCTATTATTGTTACTACCATTCTTGTTGCTACTACTGCTACTGACAGTACTACTGCTACTACCACTCTTATTGCTACTTCTACTGCCACTCTTGTTGCTACTACTGCTATTGCCACTACTGTTACTCGCAGAATTTCGACAGTACTTCCTATTTTAAATCTCATGCCACATTTCTGAGATGTAAACACCCAATATGAACAAAATCCGCTCAATAATTTCAGATAGATAACTGTGCGGGCTGACAAAACATTTCAGAGGTGCGTTATCCCTGTGTTGTATGCAGTAAACATGTATGTTGTTGGAAATAATACCGAAAGAGATTTCGTTGCAGAATAATCTTCGTGAAGTGATAGAATAAAAGTGAAAGGCAGTGGCTGATATAACAGTAACCAACTTTACAAACTCCCTGTGGTATCGACAAAAAATGTGGTTTGGAAACTGCACACGTACTACCAAGGTTCATGACGTCCGATTTATTCGTAGAATCAATGAATGCTAGAGAAGATAGGAGGCGGGATATTTCGACTCAAACTTACCTACCACGCAGATGTTACCGATTTCCGATGCAGTTGGAGATAAATGCATCAGGAGTTAGTGAATTCTGCATAGATGGCTCTTCTAGGGAACATTGTGGTATGCGTCAATACGTAACCGTTTTGAGAAAGAACTGGCAACACATTTCCTAAAACAAACCCTGCAGTTCCTGCTTGCCATCCCGCAGGACTTGTCGACCATTTTTATTTTCCTCCCGACATGTTCGACCTAGACTCGTTTGTTATTATGTAAAGATTTCATGGTCGTTCTAAATGGAGAACGAAACGGTGCTGAATCATTGAATAGTACGATCTATATGCTATATTGGAGTCATTTCACCTTCATTAATATTTAGAGATGACGACGTTTCGAAGGTTGTATACAGGGTGTCTGAAAAATAGACCGACAAAAATTAATTGTGATAGTAACCAAAGTAAATAAATATACCAGTAAAAACAATACAGCTCTATTGAACCATTGAATAACACGATCTGTATGCTATATTGGAGTCATTTCACCTTCATTAAAATTTAGAGATGACGACGTTTCAAAGGTTGTATACAGGGTGTCTGAAAAATAGACCGACAAAGATTAATTGTGATAGTAACTAAAGTAAATAAATATACCAGTAAAAACTCTACAGCTCTATTGAACCATTGAATAACACGATCTATATGCTATATTGGAGACATTTCACCTTCATTAAAATTTAGAGATGACGACGTTTCAAAGGTTGTATACAGGGTGTCTGAAAAATAGACCGACAAAGATTAATTGTGATAGTAACTAAAGTAAATAAATATACCAGTAAAAACTCTACAGCTCTATTGAACCATTGAATAACACGATCTATATGCTATATTGGAGACATTTCACCTTCATTAATATTTAGAGATGACGATGTTTCAAGGTTGTATACAGAGTGTCTGATAAATAGACCGACAAAAATTGTGACAGTAACCAAAGTAAATAAATATATCAGTGAAAACTCTACAGCTTTATTTTAAATATTTTCAAGTTATTTTGTGAATTTCTTAAATAAATTTGGACAATCTCTGAAATACCAGAGAAGTTAAAAGGTATGTATTATTTGTAGTAAAAACATTCCCGATGTTTTGTTTCTCTTGGCTCAAATGATTTCAATATTTTTAAATATACAGTATAAAATTATGCGAATTTAACACTAATTCATAGTGATTAGGCAGTGTACGGAAAGCTGTTCTCTGACTCCGCAGCAAGATAGAAATTGATAGTTTAATGCCAGTTAGTAAACAAACGTTGACTACTTATGTACACTAATGCACTGACTAATCGAAAATCATGTTTATTTGATATCTCAAGAAGTATTTTGAGTTACAAGATTGAAAGCTTTTACTTTTGTGTCATTTTGAATTAAACAATATTGCAGAAAATTGTCGGTCTATTTCTGAGACACTCTGTATATATTCATCATCATGTGGTAAGACTTTTAGTTCCCTCATCCAAGGTAGAGGAATTAATACGAAGCATTAACGACGAGATACAACATAACAACTCAACAGTTTTGCAGAAAATGTTTAAAATTTCCAGGACAGACTGTCTGGCAGTGAATGAAAATCATGCCTTGTATTAATATTATATTTACATTGCAATAGTGCATCAATGTATTTTGTGCGAGATCGTGCGTATTTGCTTGTTTTCCGCACAGAACCAATACGCGGTAAGTGTGAAATACCACATTCAGTATTCCCAACGTAACACACATAAAAATTTCCCTCTTCTTACCGCTTAAGCGCAACATTCATTTCATTGCTTTAGGCTTTTAACATATTATTTTTAGAGACGTTCAATATAGTAATAATTATAAATTGGAAACTTACCACTGCAATTTCACCTAAATTGCAATGTTAATTATTGTTTTTAAATATTTGCAAAAATTAAGTAAAGTCTACTACTCCACGAAACTATTGCATTCCTGATACAAGTAACATTATGGAAGCCGTGAAAAAATCAACAAGATTCCAGATGCCGATGTTATTACTACAATATGTTATATAAATAATATTGTTAAAATATTAAAATGAAAAATAAATCATTACATAACCCTACCGTTTGTTTTAAGTTCGCATTTATAGACTGGGGGGGGGGGGGAAAGACAGACGTATATGACGGCCTGCTGGAGTATAGTAAACACAGAAAACATTTTATAGCAACAATGTTGAAGAAAGATATTTTGGTGTTCCGAAGTTGGCGTCATTAAACAGAAACCAACATGGAGATTTCATTGCAACTAATTAGAAATTCGTCTTTCAGGTATGTAATAAACGATCTTCGCACAAAATAATGTACGATACACGAGCGGTATGTTTGTTTTCATGTTCTCGGAAATTAAACAGCTCAACTACGTCTCGCTTTTTCAATCTTTTCCTCGACCATGAAAACGTCAACATACCGCTCTTGTAACGTATATTACTATTATGCTAGACCATGCCGAAATGTAGTAATTATACACCTGGTAGCAGCTCTTTAATGGACCTCATTAAAGTACACCTATCCATTAAATTTCAGGTGTTCCACCAATCAGAAAACACCATTGTAGCAATATGAAAGCGCAAGTACCGATTATTCTCGGATATGCAATCGAAAGACAACTAGCGAAACGTTACGGAGGCTGGAAATCCAATACTGTCGCAGAAGGTTATGTTCTGTTACTATAATAATTAGCGTTAATTGTAAATAATATTCAAATAAATTCAATTTGTCATCTCGTTTTTCAATGTCTAATTCAATTTCAAGGTTATATCAAGATTAATGTTTATTTTACTCTCTAGATTATATCAAGGTCAATGACATTTGTGTCTCGGAAAAAATCAATACTTTCGCGTCTGCGCACATCTCACAATTTACGAGATATTGCACAAGGTCAGTTCCGCTCCCCAGTCATATAAGAATAACGTGAATATTTATGAATAATTTCAAGTTAGAAATATGGTCGAGCATAAAAAGTCGTATGAAACTTGCCTATAATGGTAATCAAGACGCTCGTATGAAAATTATGAAACTCGCTTGCGCTCGTTTCATAAACATACTCGCGTCTTAATTACTACCATTATAGGCTCGTTGCATAATGTAGTATTTTTTCTTCGTTTATAAAGATTGTGTTTATACGTTTTGACACCTGAAGAATTAAAAAAATGGAAAAATAAGAACATGGTGTCATTTTTAAAAATAGAAACATTGGTATGTATTTTATAAATAAACAAACGTTTTAGAAAACTTTCTGAAATTTTTCCTTTTTTAAAGCCTTATGAATTTTTCATTTATGATTCCTCAATAAAATTTAAAATAGGAAAGTTAAAAACTCTGTTTCATAATATATATGGAGGATGGAATAAAACGACGTGCTTTTAGATCACTTATAAGACCTTTTATTTTATTTCCGAGTTTTCACATGAGAGTAGATTTTCTGCCCACATGAAAATTCGAAAATATAACAAAGAATTAAATCTAGAGAACCCATTGAGTACCGAAAATCTTCAAATCTATGGACCTCTGCCGATTTGAACCTTAGTCCACCAAGGCTAAGAACGAAACTGAAATCTACGTAATGTGGGCAGTATACTCGCCCCTGCTAAATCATAAAGAATCACGGATGTCAGTGCATGCTTAAACATTAATGACATCGGAATGGAAATGAACGGGAGTAGCGGTTGTGAGGACTGAAACGGAATAGAGCCCCAATTTAATTCTGAATTATAAACAGTGTTTAGAAATTTAAATGCGCCTTGCCGAAAGTGATGGGAATGGATGGAAAAAGTAAGAAGAAATCAGATAATAATAATAATAATAATAATAATAATAATATTGTACGAAATGGAAATATAAAAACTGAGAAGCTTTTGTCATCCAGTCTGCTGTCAAAAAATCTGAAAGTTAGAATTTATAAAACAGTTATATTACCGGTTGTTCTTTATGGTTGTGAAACTTGGACTCTCACTCTGAGAGAGGAACATAGTTTAAGGGTGTTTGAGAATAAGGTTCTTAGGAAAATATTTGGGGCTAAGAGGGATGAAGTTACAGGAGAATGGAGAAAGTTACACAACGCAGAACTGCACGCATTGTATTCTTCACCTGACATAATTAGGAACATTAAATCCAGACGTTTGAGATGGGCAGGGCATGTAGCACGTATGGGCAAATCCAGAAATGCATATAGAGTGTTAGTTGGGAAGCCGGAGGGAAAACAACCTTTGGGAAGGCCGAGACGTAGATGGGAGGATAATATTAAAATGGATTTGAGGGAGGTGGGATATGATGGTAGACAATGGATTGATCTTGCTCAGGGTAGGGACCGATGGCGGGCTTATGTGAGGGCGGCAATGAACCTTCGGGTTCCTTAAAAGCCAGTAAGTAAAAATCAGAATTTTACGGATAGTATGTATCAAGTAATATCTCAATATTTATGGAAAAACCATTTTTTTAAGGAAAATATTGAGTTGGGACTAATATGGTACAGTATTAAAACGGTTTTTTTTGTTGTGTCCTATCCAAGGAATAACTTGTTAAAATTTGCAGATACATTACTTCCACTCTGTATATGCACCCCATAAGTACAGTATACATTTTCCCCATCACTCTAAACGCTCTCCTATTCTTCGATATTCGTAAACTTGTAACGATTTTGCCACTAGAATGATAAAGAAGTGTGTCGTACTTCTTTTGTTCACCTGCTTTCAATAAACTATTCTCTTCGTCTTAAATTAATAACACGGGTTATTTGAATTTTTACGATCGCTGAGGTAGCTGGAGCAAGACGGCAGAGATCGCGTTTAAGTCGCGATAAGAAAGCTGCAAGTTCTGCGCGAGGCAAAACAAAGCCCTCTAAACGCTAAGTATGTTTTGGGGAGATCACGTGACTGTGGTGCCCGTTGCCATGGTATCGATTAAACCATTCTGCCGTCGTATAACTCATTACCATTTCATTACTACCAGGTATTACACTTTACATAGGAGACTGTAGAACTCATAGCCCACTTTCCTTGCAACTGTTGACCTCAAACAACATGAAGTTTACAGCGTTATATATCACTTCTCTGGTTAGCATGTTGTTGTCTTTGTTATGTTTTTGTTTTCTAAGGTCATATGTTTTACATTCGAAGATATTGATGAATTGTGAAGTGTTTTGTTAAAAACTTGTTAATTATGGGTTTAGAATATCAGAATATTTGACGTTTACTTACAATTGATTATTATATTCTGATATTTATGACTCTGTTAAGAGAGAAGTTTTATGCAATATATTCTTATTGAATTTGGTATTCCCAAGAAACTAGTTCGATTAATTAAAATGTGTCTTAGTGAAACTTACAGCAGAGTCCGTATAGGCCAGTTTCTATCTGATGCTTTTCCAATTCACTGTGGGCTAAAGCAAGGAGATGCACTATCACCTTTACTTTTTAACTTCGCTCTAGAGTATGCCATTAGGAAAGTCCAGGATAACAGGCAGGGTTTGGAATTGAACGGGTTACATCAGCTTCTTGTCTATGCGGATGACGTGAATATGTTAGGAGGAAATCCTCAAACGATTAGGGAAAACGCGGAAATTCTACTTGAAGCAAGTAAAGAGATAGGGTTGAAAGTAAATCCCGAAAAGACAAAGTATATGATTATGTCGCGTGATCGGAATATTGTACGAAATGGAAATATAAAAATTGGACATTTATCCTTCGAAGAGGTGGAGAAATTCAAAATCTTGGAGCAACAGTAACAAATATAAATGACACTCGGGAGAAAATTAAACACAGGATAAATATGGGAAATGCCTGTTATTATTCGGTTGAGAAGCTTTTATCATCCAGTCTGCTGTCAAAAAATCTGAAAGTTAGAATTTATAAAACAGTTATATTACCGGTTGTTCTGTATGGTTGTGAAACTTGGACTCTCACTTTGAGAGAGGAACAGAGATTGAGGGTTTTTGAGAATAAGGTTCTTAGGAAAATATTTGGGGCTATGAGGGATGAAGTTACAGGAGAATGGAGAAAGTTACACAAGGCAGAACTGCACGCATTGTATTCTTCACCTGACATAATTAGGAACATTAAATCCAGACGTTTGAGATGGGCAGGGCATGTAGCACGTATGGGCGAATCCAGAAATGCATATAGAGTGTGAGTTGGGAGGCCGTAGTGGAAAAAGACATTTGGGGAGGTCGAGACGTAGATGGGAGGATATTAAAAAATTGATTTGAGGGAGGTGGGATATGATGATAGAGACTGGATTAATCTTGCTCAGGATAGGGACCGATGGCGGGCTTATGTGAGGGTGGCAATGAACCTCCAGGTTCCTTAAAAGCCATACGTAAGTAAGTAAGTAATAGACAACTTAAAATACCAATAATGTAAATTGAAAACAATTTTAATATTAAGCTTTCCTTGATAAAATTCTACATACGCCACTGACTGTACATAGAGGTGTCATGGTTTTCCTCAACTCAGGGTGAAAGCTGGTTACACCGTCACTCAGGTATTGTTGCGGTTTTGAATTATTTCGGTGACAATTACGGTGTCAGTGAGTGAAATTAGGTCAAGTGCAGGCTGGGTAACATGGCAGCTTAAGCTTTCCCTGCCCGGAATCGTAAATCTCTGCTCAGGGAAGAAAGGAGTTGCCTAATTGCCAGCCCTTTCGTAATGGCGGCCTTAAATCTCTGGCAAAGTTTTGAAATCGATTTTATACTTTTACGACTTCACTTACGGACTCGAACTGTCACAGAAATCCTGTATCGGGCTTCGAAATTGCACCAGCTGACCCGCTTTCCCATTATCCAGAGGGGAAAATTAATTTTAAACCTGGAACAAGTTGGAACAAGTCAGAGACCCATTCTGCCAGCTGAACAGAAAGTGAAATACAGGGTGACACATATTTTTTTTATAACTAACCAGTTATAGTCGTGACGCTGTTATTCCGGGCGTGACTCCTCCTCTTTGCTTACGTCACAGTCTACTATATACAGTCGCGAAGCTCAATATGTAGTAAAAATGGAAACATGGGTAGTTGCCCACCACTAGGATCGCTACTATCGCCTCATCATCACAGATCTCTCTCTCCTAGCAGCCGACAAAATATGTTACACTTTCGTTGTCGTGTTCTTTTGGAAAAATTAACACCTTCCTTCCATTATTGAAATATTAAATGCATAAAGTTAATTTATTATTTTAATGAAGTATATTAAATTCCACCATAAACTCGAACATACCTGCAAGAAATAAGTTAATATAATTTTTGTTTGTACAAAACGAACTGAAATTTACTATAATAGCTTCACTCATTCAAGATTATAGCTACTATTTCGTCTATATGACGTCATTCCATTTTCGACCAATGAAGTGTAATGAAATTTTGAATTCCAACCAATCACAGTCACACTTTGCGATAATCTTTGCAGCTAGATTTATCGCTATCAATTTATCGCATGGTTGTTCTTTTGTTCAGTCGTTGTCGCCAACTGTTTCCCCGTAAATTGATGATCATGAATGCATTAAGATGCAACTACACGGTTAAACTTTTCTTTCAACTTTAAAGCAATGAATGCCAGATTGATATTTAATATTAATTAATATATTTACGCAGTGAAGACGACGTTCAAAACGGCGCACCGTATAGACACAAAATCTTCGTGCATCTTAATTCAACGTACCTTTTAAACTTGATTCTTTCAATATTCTTCCAAGATTGCACGCTTACGCGATTGGAATATTGAACTGTGTAGATGCAGCTTTAGTTCCGTTACACACTACAGCAAGAATGCGTTTGTCGAGCTATAAAAAATGCTTTCGTGTAGCACTCATTGTAAGTAACGGTCGAAACAAGGCACAGCTGACATTGGTCCTGCTTCCACAGGCAGGCCTAACGTAACCTATAAAATTGTAGCCTATAATATTTGTATTGCAATTAAACAATTAATAGACGTTCAAATTTATGTAACATCACCGCATGTCAAACTCAAAGACCTTGCATAGTGATAATGTCTTTGATCAAACTGCCTTCCTTATGGCGTAATAAAATTCGTGTTTTAATTAGGCCTATCTATACAGAGATGGCTTCACTGTGTAGCAACATGTCTGGCTGTAAATACATAAGCATTGGTATATAGCTGTCCCCACTGTTACTGTTAAATTAAATTATGATTTCAGTAGATAATGAAAATGTATGTTGTATTTTTTGACAGCAGACTGGATGATAAAAGCTTCTCAACTGAATAATAACAGGCATTTCCCATATTTATTCTGAGTTTAATTTCCTCCGGAGTATCATTTATATTTGTTACTGTTGCTCCCAGGTTCTTGAATTTTTCCACCTCTTCAAAAGATAAATTTCCAATTTTTATATTTCCATTTGGTACAATATTCTGGTCACGAGACATAATCATATTCTTTGTCTTCTCGGGATTTACTGCAAAACCTATCTCTTTACCTGCTTCAAGTAAAATTCCTATATTTTCCCTAATCGTTTATGGAGATATGATTTAAACAGTTTTCGAAAATATAGTTTTAGAAAATGAGCGATAGAAATACAGACTGTGTTTGCGTGGTAGGATATTTTAATGCATAATCTGACCAATTTTATTGATCTCATAATTTTTCTTTTACTTTCGAGGTTGTATTTTTGATAACATGAGCTATAAACTTAAAGATCTGGTATTGTGTTTACATTGCAGGAGATTTTAATCCTTAAATTGGTAAATTTTATAATAATCTTACAGTTTCTTCGACAGATATTAAATTCGTATTGTATTGTATTGTATTGTATTGTATTTATTAACATTCCATGGTATCCATACATTGCTTAGAGCTAGAATATGGAACAAGTCAAAAAACTTAATACTATTATAAAATCTTAATTTATAGTCACAGTCTAGATGAAATATATACAGACGAGATTTACAATATAGTCTACTAGTACAACACAAAGTTTTAGTATCAATTTCATGAAGCGTTATTGAATGTCATGAATTCACCTACAGAATAGAAGGCGTGAGAAATTAGGTACTTCTTTAATTTGGCCCTGAATAATCTTATGTTTTGAGTTTCATTTTTTATATCCATAGGGAGGCTATTAAAAAGTTTTACTGCCATATAACGCACTCCTTTTTGATAGCACGATAGACTTGCCGATGGAGTATGAAAGTAATTTTTTTACGTGTATTTATGCTATGAACTGTTGAATTAGTTAAAAAGTTTTCACGATTACATACGAGGAAGATTATTAATGTAAAGATATACTGACAAGCCATGGGCATTATTTGTAGTTTTTTGAAAATAGTCCTACACGATTCCCTAGATTTGGCACCTACTATTATTCTAATTACTCTTTTTTTTTGTAGTAAAAATATACTGTTACTATCTGTGGAATTTCCCCAGAATATTATTCCAAAACTCATTACCGAGTGGAAGTATGCAAAGTATATTGTTTTTAAGGTATTGATATCTACTATCTTTTGCATAGATCTAATAGCAAAACAAGTTGAATTTAGTTTGGGGGTAATTTCTTTATGATTTTTCCAATTTAACACATTATCGATTTTTAAGCCAAGAAATTTAAGTTGTTGTTGTTTCTAATAGGGATCTATTATTAATTATTGCGTTAGAAATTTGCGAGTTTGAATTTGGACAGGATTTAAATTGAATTATGTTAGTATTGAAGAAAGATGAATGAAATTCAATTTTTTTACCCTCGGAGGTGTAAATAATTGAACCATTTATTTTAGAAATTAAGTATGGTTTATCACATCGCCTTCATTTTATCATACTCAGCAGAATTAAAAGGTATAAAGACTTTTATCAAATGAACAGCTTCATTACTACGTGAAATATTATCTGCATAAGCCCTCTATCGACAGAGACTATCGATATAATTCCAGAGCCGGGTGGGCGGCTTTGGAATCCGCAGCATTTGGTTAACAGAGCGCGCGCATGGCAGCTTCGTGAACTAAAATCCGGCAACTGTTTCTGCGGAGTCGCCCAATATCTATTCGTGAGGGTGCATAGCGGGGTTAAGGGCGAGGGGGGAGACAGATGGGCCGACACACCCCTCTGCGGGGGTGGATTGTGGACTTTAACACTGCACAAGATGCTGCGGAACTATTTAAATTCACCCTTGGGTTAAAAAAAGGTCACTAACTTTGGAATGAAATAACGTTTTGGCTCAGTGAAGTTATTAAATAAAGAACACAAACAATGTCGTGTGCATTTAGATTCACGATATCGGTCAAAATTTTAATAGAAATGTTGCAGTATTTCTTCATCTATACAGCGAAATGAAGTTACGTCTTCTTTTGGCTGCAAAGGGGAGTGTTAATTTTTTTTTTTTTGTGCGAGATCGTGCGTATTTGCTTGTTTTCCGCACAGACCCAATACGCGGTAAGTGTGAAATACCACATTCAATATTCCCAACGTAACACACATAACAATTTCCCTCTTCTTACCGCTTAAGCGCGACATTCATTTTACTGCTTTAGGCTTTTAACATATTATTTTTAGAGACGTTTAACATAGTAATAATTATAAATTGGAAACTTACCACTGCAATTTCACCTAAATTGCACTGTTAATTATTGTTTTTAAATATTTGCAAAAATTAAGTAAAGTCTACTACTCCACGAAACTTATTGCATTCCTGATACAAGTAACATTAAGGAAGCCGTGAAAAAATCAACAAGATTCCAGACTCATCATAGACTGGGGGGGGGGGGAAGACAGACGTATATCACGGCCTGCTGGAGTATAGTAAACACAGAAAACATTTTAAAGCAACAATGTTGAAGAGAGATATTTTTGTTTTCCAAATTTGCCGTCATTGAACAGAAACCAAGATGGAGATTTCATTGCAACCAATTAGAAATTCCTCTTTCAGGTATGTAATAAACGATCTTCGCACAAAATAATGTACGATACACGAGGGGTATGTTTTCTTTCAATTCTCGGAAATTAAAAAAGCTCAACTACGTTTCGCTTTTTCAATCTTTTCCTCGAACATGAAAACTTCAATATACCGCTCTTATAACGCATATTACTATTTTCTCGTACAAAATAAGGAAGAAAATTGTTATTCTAAATAGTACATTATGCAACGAGCCTATAATGGTAGTAATTAAGACGCGAGTATGTTTATGAAACGAGCGCAAGCGAGTTTCATAATTTTCATACGAGTTTCTTAATTACCATTATAGGCAAGTTTCATACGACTTTTTATGCTCGACCATATTTCTAACTTGAAATTATTCATAAGTATTCATGTTATTCTTATCTGACTAGGGAGCGGAATTGATCTTGTGCAATACCTCGTAAATTGTGAGATGTGCGCAGACGCGAAAGTATTGATTTTTTTCGAGAAACAAATGTCGACATTGACCTTGATATAATCTGGGTGTAAAATGAACATTAATCTTGATATAACCTTGAAATTGATTTAGACATTGAAAAACGAGATGACAAATTGAATTTATTTGAATATTATTTACAATTAACGCTAATTATTATAGTAACAGAACATAACCTTCTGCGACAGTATTGGATTTCCAGCCTCCGTGACTTTTCGCTAATTGTCTTTCGATTGCTTATCCGAGAATAATCGATACTTGCGGTTTCATATTGCTGCAATGGTGTTTTCTGATTGGTGGAACACCTGAACTTTAACGAATAGGTGTACTTTAATGAGGTCCATTAAAGGACTCCTACCAGGTGTATAATTACTACATTTCGGCATGGTCGAGCATAAAAATATATATATTCCAATATTTTCACGGAATTACACTTTTCTGTATGTCATTTTCTATCTCTGGACAAGATATCAATTTCTCCTGAAACATTCGAAATCAGTTCACTGTTATCAATTTGTTTTAGCAATAGAATTAGTTGCCTTTTGTAATCTCTTAGCAATTTACACAGTTCAATGTATTCCAAAATAATTCAGTTCTATGACCTTTGTACTCTATTACTTACAAATGTTTTTAGAGAACCCGGAGGTTCATTGCCGCCCTCACATAAGCTCGCCATCGGCCTCTATCCTGAGCAAGATTAATCCAGTCTCTATCATCATATCCCACCTCCCTCAAATCTATTTTAATATTATCCTTCCATCTACGTCTCGGCATCTCAAAAGGTCTTATTCTCTCCGGCCTCCCAACTAACACTCTATATGCATTTCTGGATTCACCCATACGTGCTACATGCCCTGCCCATCTCAAACGTCTGGATTTAATGTTCCTAATTATGTCAGGTGAAGAATACAATGCGTGCAGTTCTGCGTTGTGTAACTTTCTCCATTCTCCTGTAACCTCATCCCTCTTAGCCCCAAATATTTTTCTAAGCACCTTATTCTCGAACACTCTTAACCTCTGTTTCTCTCTAAAAATGAAAATCCAAGTTTCACAACCATACAGGACAACCGGTAATATAACTGTTTTATAAATTCTAACTTTCAGATTTTTTGAAATCATACAGGATGACAAAAGCTTCTGAACCGAATAATAACATGCATTTCACATATTTATGGAGGATGAATTTAATAATAATAATAATAATAATAATAATAATAATTATGTCGTAAAATATTTATCTCGACATTTTATTCTCCAATGACTTGGTTTGACCATGACATTGCTATCATTGGTGCGTTTCGAACCCGCGACTATGGCTTCAATGCAACGCTAAACAGAGTCGCCTTATGCATGATCTATACCACGTTATGCATAAAGTAATTTTTCTCCCTAAAAATTGCAGTTTGGACTTCCTTACATAAAACAAGGAACTGAAATCAATAGCATTTCCAAGTAAACGCACTTTTCATCTGTTTTATAAACATATTCAATTTGCGCTTGTGTTTAGCACTGGTTGCCATCGATACGCAGTTAATTGTGTTATGCATTCAATTGTTCTGCTACCAATGATGCTTCATTTGTCTGTCATATTATATAATTATAAACGAATTTAGCTCTCGTGCATTAGACTTCATTGTGATTTATGACGTGCTTTACAAACAACTATTACAGTACTATCTATCCGTGCTTCTCAGGCCGGATACGATAGTAGGCTAGTAGCTGTGAACAAATACGTCGTATTTAATACGAGATGAAGAAGCAAAGAATGTTTCAAAGACGTGAAGAGAGAAACTTTGGCTCTTCAATATTATTCCAATCACGAAGTTTCGACAATAAAATTAAGATAACAGAGATGATGATAAGTGGGTACACAACTCGGTTACCTCCAAGGAGGTCGAAACTCCATTAGAGTTATACATACTGTACAATCACCATACCAATATCATCAATATCATTGTCTCCCGCATCAGCATCAGTCACCAGTATCAACTGCTCTATTAACATTCAATTTCAACAGCAAAATTATCACCAATATCAGCAGCACCATTATCACCAATATCAGCAGCACCATTATCACCAATATCAGCAGCACCATTATCACCAATATCATCAGCACCATTATCACCAGTATCAGCAGCACCATTTTCACCAATATCAGCAGCACCATTTTCACCAGTATCAGCAGCACCATTATCACCAATATCAGCAGCACCATTATCACCAATATCAGCAGCACCAGTATCAGCTGCAACATTATCACCAATATCAGCAGCACCTTTATCAGCAATATAATCTGCCGTGTCGTCAGTATCATCAACTTTATGAACACTATTACAATCATTATCACCAGTTTTGAGCACCATTATGACAAATATTATAAACATCATTACCACCAGTGTCATCAGCAGCATATCAGCAACTTTATTATCATCGTTTCATAAGTTGGAAGAAATTAATCGTTTAGATCCGTTCTAATCTTTATAAACATATGTCCCCCACCCTATTTTTATGAAGTCACTGAGTTTTGGGGTACACATTTTAGTTTAATATATCGCAAATTTTGTTAATTCCCTCTTTTTATGTATTATAAATAATAAAATTTAAATTTCGTTGTATGTTTCATATCTATTATTATTATTATTATTATTATTATTATTATTATTATTATTATTATTATTTTTATTATTATTTTTTTTAATTTATTACTTTCGAAGTGATTTTATATTACTCCAGGCTTTTGTATGTTCCTTTCAGTGGGCCTAATAAATGTATTTCTGAATTGACACTTTTCGTAATATTGAAACTGTGAAAAAAGAACTATCAGTATTGATTGCTTTATTTGTACAGCGTTCTGCATATCAAACAGGAGCTCTCTGTCCGCCTATTTAATTGAACATCTGTAGCCATACATAAACAATTACCAACCTCTGTACGTTCCCCCGAAGCACCGAAATATAATGCAAAATAATTGGAAAAGCTTTTTGTATAAATTAAAACAGAAAACTGTGCATTGAAACGAAAGGAGCGCATGTCCCGTAACCTGGCAACGGGCGTGATGACGTAAGAGCGATGAGTAAGACCCTCAGGTGAGAGCCGTGCTCTGTAGTTCGCCGGTCGCGCGCCGTGTGAGCATGGGGAACCCCCACGACACACTGATGACATCGGACGCCACTAGTTCGATTCCTGTAGCCTACAGGGTGTCTGAGTTACGCCGTTCATTTCTGTTTATGCATCCCAAGGCGAGTCATGTGGGAGGAATTTAATGGTTTCGGAGGTGGAAACAGGGGTGGGTAAAACGTCCCTGGCATCGTCACGTGAATGTTATAAAATTTAGTTTTTGTGTGAGATACATGGGATTATTGTTAAGGGGAGAGGATGGTATTTTTTGGTGAAAAATGAGTAAATTTAAAAAAAAAAAATCTTTAAAATACTCTCTGATATGTGTGGAATGCATAGCATAACATTTTGTGGGTATTTGTGCCCTTATCGGATGTTGAGTCGCCATTTTTAAACTTCCTGCGTTATGGATTTTTAAATCACTCTCCAACTTTTATTGTTGTTTCCGGTAAATTAAATTTTCAATTTTTTTTTCTTTAAAATACTCTTTCATATGTGTGGAATGCATTGCATAACATTTTGTGGGTATTTGTGCCCTTGTCGGATGTTGAGACGTCATTTTTAAACTTCCTGCGTTATGGATTTTTAAATCACTCGCCCACTTTTATTGTTGTTTCCGGTAAATTAAATTTTCAATTTTGTTTTCTTTAAAATACCCTTTGATATGTGTGGAATGCATTGCATAACATTTTGTAGGTATTTGTGCCTTTATCGGATGTTGAGACGCCATTTTTAAACTTCCTGCGTTATGGATTTTTAAATCACTCGCCCACTTTTATTGTTGTTTCCGGTAAATCAAATTTTCAATTTTTTTTTCTTTAAAATAGTCTGTGATATGTGTGGAATGCATTGCATAACATTTTGTGGATATTTGTGCCCTTATCGGATGTTGAGACGTCATTTTTAAACTTCCTGCGTTATGGATTTTTAAATCACTCGCCCACTTTTATTGTTGCTTCCGGTAAATTAAATTTTCAATTTTTTTTTTCTTTAAAATACCCTTTGATATATGTGGTATGCATTGCATAACATTTTGTGGATATTTGTGCCCTTATGGAATGTTGAGACGCCATTTTTAAACTTCCTGCGTTATGGATTTTTAAATCACTCGCCCACTTTTATTGTTATTTCCGGTAAATTAAATTTTCAATTTTTTGTCTTTAAAATACCCCTTGATATGTGTGGAGTGCATTGCATAACATTTTGTGGGTATTTGTGCTCTTATCGGATGTTGAGTCACCATTTTTAAACTTCCTGCGTTATGGATTTTTACATCACTCGCCCACTTTTATTGTTATTTCCGGTAAATTAAATTTTTAATTTTTTTTTCTTTAAAATACCCCTTGATATGTGTGGAGTGCATTGCATAACATTTTGTGGGTATTTGTGCCTTTATCGGATGTTGCGACGTCATTTTTAATCTTCCTGCGCTACGGATTTTTAAATCACACGTCCACTTTTATCGGTTTCCTTTAACTTCATTTGTTTTTTGCTACATTGCAAAACAAAAATGGATATTATTTCTGAACTATTAAAGATACGTGCATGAAATTCAGAACACATATTCTTTAGACTATTAGGAAACTTTTCTCTGTAACAGAATTTTGTTAATTGATTTCACTTAAAAATACGTCCGTTTGTTTGCAAGAAAGGAAATCAGAAAATTGTTATTAAATTTTAATTGTTTATTTTAAAAACGTAGGGACTAATATCAAAATTCTGTTACAGACAGTTTGTAGAACATGCTTTTGGAAATACATTGCAAAAAACTGTTTGAATCTATCTTTAAAAACGGTTTAGATATATCGGTTTTAGTACAATCCTGCATTGGATATATATATATTTTTTTTTCAAATTTGGGCCCCAAATAATTTTTTTTCAATATATTTATATTTGGTTGAGTTGCCACAGCTATGAGCTCTCTACATACAAAAAATTAATATTTTACACCAAATAGGAAAAAAGTTTTAAAAAATACCATCCTCTCCCCTTAAATACAGTGAAACCGTTAAAAATCTTGGCATTTTTATGGATAGCGATCTAAATTGGAACACTCAAGTAACACACATTTGCAAAAAAATATTTTCTCAACTTCACTCCTTGTTTCATATGAAAGAATTTCTACCACTTAGTCTAAAAAAGAATCTTATTCAGACGCTTGTAATGCCCCATTTTGATTATTGCGATTCCTTGCTAACTAATGTAAGTTCACTCTTAGCTGAGAGACTACAACGTGTTCATAATGTGTGCATACGATTCATCTGCAATACTCGTAAATTTGACCATATAACACCTTCCCTCCAGTTACTTTCATGGGTGCGTCTGAAGGAACGAAGAACAATACATTCTTCTCGATTTCAGCAATGCCTTTGGTTCTGTTGATATCTACTTGCTTCTTGCAAAGATGAAGGCTTTGCACCTGTCAGACAATACCTTGAGCTGGATGGACTCCTACCTACGTGACCGCCAACAGTGTGTTTCACTTGATAATCAATTCTCCCAATGGAGATGCACAAAGGCGGGAGTGCCGCAGGGCTCCGTATTAGGTCCACTACTTTTCTCTATCTACATTAATGACGTATCAAAGAACTTACAGTATTGCCGATATCACCTCTATGCCGACGACCTACAACTTTACATACATTCCAGACCCAATACGATCAATGAATCGATTGACAAGTTAAATTGTGACCTAGCCACTGTCTCCACTTGGGCGGCCAATTTCGGACTCGCACTTAATCCAAGTAAGACTCAAGCCATAATTATTGGACATAAGCGTTTAGTTAACTCCCTTAATAACAGTAATCTTTCAGTTGTTACTCTTAACAACACGCTAATCCCTTATTCATCTGTCGTAAAAAATCTTGGCTTCTTTTTTGATAATAATCTAAGTTGGAATTTTCAAGTTAAAGAAACGATAAAAAAAATCTGTTCCTCCATTCACTGTTTGAGTCGCTTGAGAAACTTCTTGCCCCAGCAACTAAAACTTACCCTAGTGCAAACCCTAGTAACGCCGCACTTCGATTATTGTGACGTTTTGTTAAGTGACCTAAGTTCTGAATTGTCAGTCAAGTTACAGCGAGCTCAGAATATGTGCGTCAGATACGTGTGCAACATCCGACGGTATGATCACATATCACCGTCCTTCGCAAGTCTCTCGTGGCTCCGACTTAAAGAACGTAGAACTTTACACTCTTTGTCTTTACTCTTTCGAATTCTGCACACTTCAACACCAAATTACCTTTCGTCTCGTTTCTCTTATCTATACTCTAACCACGACGTAAATACCAGATCACTTATCTGTGGCACGCTAAGTATACCTCTTCATAGAACATCTTGTTATTCATCATCTTTTACAATATCCACCTCGCGTCAATGGAATTCCTTGTCACAAAGTATTAGGGGCTGCAAGACAATAAACACCTTTAAGAACAGCTTAAAAGATAACCTTATTAGCATTTCACTCCAATCATACTGATTTAAACTATCACTGACTACATTGTTACTTTTTTCTTTAGACATCATCCTGATTGTGCTGTATTTTAATTGTCTCGTAATAATCTCTTTCTATTATCTAATATTATTTGAAATATATTAACATTCTATGTATTTTAGTTTAATTCTGCTACACAGTTTATTTCAGTGTTTAATTAATAGTTCATAGTATTTTGTTGTTTAATTTGTAAATAACTTTTGTATACATGTAACTCTCATCTCAATCAAATTGTTGGATTCTTTGTAAGTTCATGCATATGTATATACACTTTTTGCTGGTTGAGTGGAAGAGAAGGCCTTACGGCCTTAACTCTGCCAGCTAAAATAAATCATTATTATTATTATTATTATTATTATTATTATTATTATTATTCACTGTCTCTTCTGTTTAGAATCATGCATACTTCTACTCCGAATTATCTGTTATCGCGCTTTCAATTTCTTACAACTCTTCGAAACCGGCATCAAGCACTTCTTTCTATCCCTCATCATAGAACGTCTTTATACTCATCCTCCTATACTGTAGAAATACCTCGCCTCTGGAATTCGTTACCTAATGACGTCAGGGACTGCCGGACTTTATCACAATTGAAAATTAAATTGGAAAATTTTGTGTTAGTTAATGTTTCTAGGTATTGCTAGAAGTATTGATTTGTGTTTTTTTTCTTTTTCTTTTTTAATCTAGATTAAAATTGTAAGTTTCTTGTTTATGTTAGTTAATTAGTTAGGATAAATTAATTATGATAGTTAATCACTCATTTAACGTTTGTGTGACTGCAACCTGTGTATATTTTTGTGTGGCTTTACTTTGTTTATAGTGTTTTTTTTTCTGTTTATTTCTATTACTGTATTTGTATTCCTTGTGTTGTGGAAGAGAAGGCCTGATGGCCTTAACTACACCAGAATAAATAAATAAATAAATGTTCGTAATGTCACTTTTGGACTAAAATTTCAGTTGCAGTGTGTTGTGTCAAGAAATTAATCTAATCCACAAAGTAAAGGCCATTAGATTCTAAGGCCTAGAGTCACCTATCAGCGAGGTTTGTTATCCTGCGACGGTACCAGTTTCTGGTTTTTGATGCCTAGAATTCGGTGATACCCATTTGAAAGGCTTCCAAGTTTTGGAAATTTCTTCCATGCAGGAAGTGGACCATGGATCGAAACAGTTGGTAATCTGGAGGCGCAAGATCGGGGCTGTATGTCGGATGTGGTGGCACTTCGAAGTTTCCCAATTACTGGATTTTTTCCATGGTTGTTCGATCTGTATGTGGTCTCGCATTGTCCTATTGCAAGAGAATTCTATTTCTATTAACTAATGCCGGATACTTCTCTCTAAAAATTTCATGAACTCGTTCTAGCTGTTCAGAATAAAGATCAGCATCGACTACACGCCCGTTAGGTACAAACTCCCAGTGAATCACACCTTCAAAATTCCACCAGACACATAACATTACTTTGGGGACGAACAGATATTGTTTAACTACAACTTTGGAAGGCTGACGGGGATTGAACCTCTGTTTTTAGGTATCAGGGTTGCGATAATACAAGAATTTTTCATCACATGTAACAACTCTCCTGATAAATCTTTCATGGGATTAGCGATAAGCTGACGACAGATCTCCTGACAACCTACGAGTACATTTTTTGTGAATTCTCTTCCAAAACTTCCTGTATAGTCTCAATATTCCATACCTTATCTCTTCCAGGACGTTGTATATATTTTATATCTCCTATTATTGGAACGCTGTAACTAACGTTGTGTGACACTCTCACTAACGACACCTTCACCCTCGACTTCAAATATGAGTAATTGAGTCAACGCGTAGATCAGTGAGTGAATCGGAATTTGAATGAGTGAATAGGTTATTGTACTGTCGAATATTAAATGAGTAAATTCCTGTTCAATGAACACTATCAATAAATGAAATCACTTAATGTGCCAATGAACAAGTATATTATTATTGATGAATAAAAAGTCCACACCTGTGAAGTAACGGTCAGGGCGTCTGACCGCGAAACCAGGTGGCCCGGGTTCGAATCCCGGTCGGGGAAAGTTACCTGGTTGAGGTTTTTTCTGGGGTTTTCTCTTAACCCAATACGAGGAAATGCTGGGTAATTTTCGGTGCTGGACCCCGGACTCATTTCACCGGCATTACCACCATCATTTCATTCAGACGCTAAATAATCTAGATGTTGATACAGCGTCGTAAAATAACCCAATAAAATATGTGAACAATTAATGATCTAATTAGTCTATGAATGAGTGATTTCGTGAATGAACACGTGAACGATTGAGTGAATATAGGGGAGAGTCGGGTAGTATCGGACATCGGGTAATATCGGACAGTGAGTTTCTTTCATCTACCACACGATGATAGTACCTGATTGACATGGTTACGTTTCTGTGATGTCGCATAGAGAAACGTAACCATGTCATTCAGGTACTACCATATGGTGGTAGATGAAAGAAACGCACTGTCCGATATTACCGATGTCCGATACTACCCAACTCTCCCCTATAAATGAACTTATGCAAGAATTGAATGAATGAAAAGTGAAAGAATTTATTAATCAATTTGAGAGTCAATTAAAAATTATAAAAATTCATTCATTCATTCATAGTGGTCTGTACAAGGGCAGGTCTTTCACTGCAAACCCAGCTTTCTCCAATGTTCCCTATTTTTTGCCTTACTCTTTGTCTTATATGATATGAAATATGATATTTAATTAACACTAAAAAGAAAGGTTAGCGTGAAAGAAATATTGCTGTAAGATGTGTTGAAAAACAATCACACGTGTTGGAGGGAGGGAAATAATGACGAGAAAAATGAAAGGGGAGAAAGTAACTAGTAGGTACAAAATGAAAGAAACTAAAATGGGAATTGAAGACAGGGAAGAGACTTTAAAACGAGAGCTAATACAGAGAGAAATGAGAGATTGGATCAAGGAAGAAGAACATAGAGGTGCCCTAACTGAGGCAGAGATGTGTGAACCAGCCTGTGTTCGGTGCCCTGAGACAGCACTTGGTAATCGATACGTGGAACATGTCCGCCCTGTCTTAATTATGCCACAGTGCATTGTGCTATTAGTCCGCATGATCGGTGTCGTCCGTAATTAATGTGAAAAAACACGTCATTACTGCACAGGCCTTGCCTGGTCATTCACCACGGCGTAGCTATGTAGCTCACATGTAACACATACCTAGAAATGCATGCATTACATTGACAGTTCAGAAAGCAGTACATACATACATACATACATACATACATACATACATACATACATACATACATACATACATACATACATACATACATACATACATACATACATTCATACATACATACATACATACATACATACATACATACATACATACATACATACATACATACATACATACATACATACATACATACATACATACATACATACATACATACATACATACATACATACATACATACATACATACATACATACATACATACATATATTAATTCAGGCATACATAGTCATACATACGTACAAACGTACATACCTACCTACATACATACATACATACATTCATACATATATTAATTCAGGCATACATAGTCATACATACGTACAAACGTACATACCTACCTACATACATACATACATACATATATTAATTCAGGCATACATAGTCATACATACGTACAAACGTACATACCTACCTACATACATACATACATACATTCATACATATATTAATTCAGGCATACATAGTCATACATACGTACAAACGTACATACCTACCTACATACATACATACATTCATACATATATTAATTCAGGCATACATAGTCATACATACGTACAAACGTACATACCTACCTACATACATACATACATATATTAATTCAGGCATACATAGTCATACATACGTACAAACGTACATACCTACCTACATACATACATACATACATTCATACATATATTAATTCAGGCATACATAGTCATACATACGTACAAACGTACATACCTACCTACATACATACATACATACATACATACATATATTAATTCAGGCATACATAGTCATACATACGTACAAACGTACATACCTACCTACATACATACATACATTCATACATATATTAATTCAGGCATACATAGTCATACATACGTACAAACGTACATACCTACCTACATACATACATACATATATTAATTCAGGCATACATAGTCATACATACGTACAAACGTACATACCTACCTACCTACATACATACATACATACATACATACATACATATATTAATTCAGGCATACATAGTCATACATACGTACAAACGTACATACCTACATACATACATACATACATACATACATACATACATATATTAATTCAGGCATACATAGTCATATATTCATCCATTCATATGTTATATAATTCATAAATACATACACACATACATACATACATACATACATACATACATACTGTACATACATACATACATACATACATACTGTACATACATACTGTACATACATACATACATACATACATACATACATACATACTGTACATACATACATACATACACACATACATACATACATACATACATACATACATACATACATACTGTACATACATACATACATACTGTACATACATACATACATACATACATACATACATACTGTACATACATACATACATACATACATACATACATACATACATACATACATACATACATACTGTACATACATACATACATACATACATACTGTACATACATACATACACACATACATACATACATACATACATACATACATACTGTACATACATACATACATACTGTACATACATACATACATACATACATACATACATACATACTGTACATACATACATACATACATACATACATACTGTACATACATACATACATACATACTGTACATACATACATACATACATACTGTACATACATACATACATACATACATACATACATACATACATACATACTGTACATACATACATACATACATACTGTACATACATACATACATACATACATACATACATACATACATACATACATACATACTGTACATACATACATACATACATACATACTGTACATACATACATACATACATACATACATACATACATACATACATACATACATACATACATACATACATACTGTACATACATACTGTACATACATACATACATACATACATACATACATACATACATACATACATACTGTACATACATACATACATACATACATACATACTGTACATACATACATACATACATACTGTACATACATACTGTACATACATACATACATACATACATACCGTCATTTATTCATCCATTCATATATTATAATTCATACATACATACATCCATTCATACATATGTTAATTCATACATACATTCATACATTATTAATTCATACATACATACACTCATTCATACGTTCATAAATTAATTCATACAGTCATTCTTATATTCATTCTTACATACTTCGACGCTGATATAACCTCGACAGTAGCTAGTTCGTTAAATGAAATATAATATTTTTCTTTCATACATTCATTAATTCGTGCCTTCATTCATGTATTTATTCATACATACAACCATTTATATAATTATTCATTCATAAATTTATAAATTAATTCAAATATTCATTCACACATACATTCCTTCACTCATTCATCCATACATACATTCATATATTCATTCATACATAATTAATTAATTTATACATTCATTCATACTTGCACACATTTAACAACCTTACGTCCTATGCACACACACATTTAGCTTACTTGTTTACAATCGTCGTCCAAGCCTCAGTTTCTTGCAAGCTCTCACTGTTGGCAAACAGACTTTCACGCAATCGTTGGGGATGGGCACTCAATCTTTCATTTGTCTTGTACTCCTGTTTTTATGGCTAGAATTTTTCTGATGGAACTTTCCTGTAACATTTTCAGCAGGAAATTCCGAGACTAGAATTGAACCCTGTACTTTCGACAAGCGGATGCAATTGACATAGCTGGGATCCGAATCAAGAATGCCCCCATTAATTAACACATG
Source organism: Periplaneta americana (assembly GCF_040183065.1). NCBI lineage: Eukaryota > Metazoa > Arthropoda > Insecta > Blattodea > Blattidae > Periplaneta > Periplaneta americana. The sequence goes on along the minus strand of NC_091123.1, from coordinate 3,018,883 downwards.
TTTCCACTTGTTGACAGACAGGGTCGTTCGCCAGTTAATGTCTGCATTGAGTTTACTGTAGTGTCTAAAATTACCGTCGAGATGGCGTCATTAAAACAACAAGGTGCGCCCGGAGGCGTCAATGATTCTGATGGGCACTGCAAGACAGATTCATAGTTTTATGGCTCTGTGAAGCGCGTTTAAAAGGCGATAAATCTGATGATGTTGGTTTGTTTCATGAGGTTTTACGTCTTCTCGTTTCTATGGCAACATTTTAAGTAGATCAGCTGTCAACTGTTCAAAATCTGCTAGTAAAATTATATAATAATATTTTATGCTTTCAGTTACGATACCTTCAATTGGCCACGAGTTGCTTTCATAAAGACTGTGATGATGATGATGATGATGATGATGATGATGATGATGATGATGATGATGATGATGGGAAAACATACTAGGCTCCGAGATTATTACTGCTAATATTTCAATTACTTGGTGTCATCATCATCATCGTCTTCGTCGTCATCATCATCATTATCATCACTATTGTCGCCGTTAAAGTCATTAACTTTCGTCAGATTTGTGAACAAAAATGTTTCATCCAAATGTAGGCTAACTCTTCCATTACATAGCTAACAATGCTCTTCAGCACAATCTAAGACAATATGGAACAACACCAGATACACTTCAAAGAAATCGCATCTCGGTCAACTGGATTTTCATCCTGAGTAAAAACATGTCAAATCCTGAAAACATTACTAAATAATAATAATAATAATAATAATAATAATAATAATAATAATAATAATAATAATACTTACTTACTGGCTTTTAAGGAACCCGGAAGTTCATTGCCGCCCTCACATAAGCCCGCCATTGGTCCCTATCCTGAGCAAGATTAATCCAGTCTCTATCATCATATCCCACCTCCTTCAAATCTATTTTAATATTATCTTCCCATCTACGTCTCGGCCTCCCTAAAGGTCTTTTTCCCTTCGGCCTCCCAACTAACACTCTATATGCATTTCTGGATTCGTCCATACGTGCTACATGCCTTGCCTATCTCAAACGTCTGGATTTAATGTTCCTAATTATGTCAGGTGAAGAATACAATGCGTGAAGTTCTGTGTTGTGTAACTTTCTCCATTCTCCTGTAACTTCATCCCTCTTAGCCCCAAATATTTTCCTAAGCACCTTATCCTCAAACACCCTTAATCTCTGTTCCTCTCTCAAAGTGAGAGTCCAAGTTTCACAACCATAAAGAACAACCGGTAATATAACTGTTTTATAAATTCTAACTTTCAGATTTTTTGACAGCAGACTGGATGATAAAAGCTTCTCAACCGAATAATAACAGGCATTTCCCATATTTATTCTGTGTTTAATTTCCTTCCGAGTATCATTTATATTTGTTACTGTTGCTCCAAGATATTTGAACTTCTCCACCTCTTCAAAAGATAAATTTCCAATTTTTATATTTTCGTTTCGTACAATATTCTGGTCACGAGACATAATCATATACTTTGTCTTCTCGGGATTTACTTCCAAACCTATCTCAATAATAATAATAATAATAATAATAATAATAATAATAATAATATGTTTATTGATATTATTAATATGGTAATCAGTGGCGGTTTTCCAATAAGAATCTAGCACAATAGATACGTAAATAGAGACAAATGAAAATGGATATGGTATATAAACAGTATTTTAAGTACAAATATTCCACGTTCTTAATTATTTTGGGATAAGCAATAGGCCTAACAGTATAATATGTATAAAATAGAAATTACATACCGGTGAGTGTAAAATAAACTGTACGTAAAACATATAAGCAATAAAAATGTGTACCTTATGGAGTAATAAAACTAATGATTAAAATACATTTTTTAAACATAAATGATGAGTACCTGTGATAAAGACATAAAATTCGGTAATATCCTCATCGAAGTCATTCCTCCTAGTTCAAGTCACGTGCCGTGCTTGAGTTTTAGTCAAGATGCATGTCTTAAGCACAGATTTGTTACCCACTATTTCATGTCGAACTGTAACAACAGGAGATTCTTGCATAATGGCGAAGCGCTTCTACAGATGTTACCTGATCGCTATGGCAACAATAAAACAAATGCCCATCAATTTGTTATCGAGTGGAAAATCGCGCAGGTCGCGGATGAATTCTTATCCGAGAGTCACGAAATCAGATTAGTAGTTTGCTCGAAAGAGTGCAGATGGCAGCACCGTGACGTTTTCTCTCTGACTGCCGACAAAAGAAGAAAGAAACGAACTCTATGATATATGAGAAGCTGACGTCACGCACGGAATCTTACGTTCTTGTACAGCTGTGGGTAAATCGAAATAGAAATACGTTGAATTGTACCGTGGTATTGTAACACGGTTTATTATGCATAGGGATTTAATATCGAAAATATATTTTTTTAAATATTATCTTTCATGTAACTTACGGTACACGTGAAATTTTTTAGGGGAGAAATGTTAAGGCACTAAAAATAGATCGAAAAGCAATAACAGCTTTTTATTTATTTATTTATTAGTTTATCTATCTATCTATCTATCTATCTATCTATCTATCTATCTATCTATCTATCTATCTATCTATCTATCTATCTATCTATCTATCTATCTATCTATCTATCTATCTATCTATCTATCTATCTATCTATCTATCTATCTATCTATCTATCTATCTATCTATCTATCTATCTATCTATCTATCTATCTATCTATCTATCTATCTATCTATCTATCTATCTATCTATCTATCTATCTATCTATCTATCTATCTATCTATCTATCTATCTATCTATCTATCTATCTATCTATCTATCTATCTATCTCTGTCTATGTATTTATGTAATTACTTATTTACTTATTTACGTATTTATTTATTTACTTATTTATTTATGTATTTATTTGTTTATTTATTTATTTGTTTATAATTTACATATTTATTTATTTATTCATTTATTCTGGTGTAAAGACCATCAGGCCTTCTTAATAGGTTCCGAGGAATTAATTAAATACGATTAAAAAATGGAACATCGTTTGACTTTATTTTACATTCTACATTGGGAACACGCTACTGAGTTTCGGCTAAGTTTGGTCATTTCTTCATTTTTTTTTAATATGGTGTCAAAAAATCTACGGTTTCTTGAGGAATTCTATAGTGAAGATTTCTCATGATACCTTTATTCTCAGTTAGAAATTCAGTTTGTCCCATATAATCGGGTACTGTATTATTCTGAATACATTTTATAGGCTAAATTTTAATGTGATTTTACCACAAATCGGATATATTTTTATTTTACTAATATAAACACGGTAAATCTAGACTAATGAAACTTTTTATAATATAATTCACAACAGATCTGTACACGTATTGTTGTTGTTGTTATTATTATTATTATTATTATTATTATTATTATTATTATTATTATTAAAATAATGGTAATTTTTATGTCGGGAAGTGAAGTTAAAAAAAAACAAATATTCAAATGTATATATTATTTTTTTTACTAATGAAGTATATTCACTGGGATATAAACCAATGTACCTTTCACAATAGACTGTAGTACTAGATTAATTTTAAACTCTGAGGAAATTGATTATCTTTTTGAGAGGCCCTGAGGTAAATGTTTACTGTAAATAAAAATTATTTTTAAATTAAAAATATAGAAGTTTGCCACTCGATATATTTTTCAACATCAATATATTTGAAAAACATTGTGCATATCTACATTAACAATATTCGTATATTCAAGAAGATATACTGAACATTGTACACTGGACTGCAAAAGAAATGTCGAGTCAAAGTCGCTATCGATTTGAAACATTATCGTCTTACGGGGACTTTGCTTAGAAAACAATAGAAATAGAAATTCACAGGAGGCATTGCATTCAATTCTCAATTTTTAATCTGTATTTATAATAAAATTTTATATTTATATTTGTTATAAAATTTATACATTTTTTTGTTAATAGTCTATATTATGAAATGTACTAGCCGTATATATCGATGTAACCATGACAACATCCATAGATAATAAGGATGGGTGTGGAATACCATAAACCACAGTTTCACTTATTAATGCTGTAAAATAAAAGTATATGAATAATTTAAAATAAATTCATATTAAATAATAATGTGAACATATTATAAATGTAGAATTTACATGTTTTTAGGAAACTAATCTCAGGAAAATAGCTTTCCACCCCGCCATGTTTGGTAGAGTCCTTGGAAAACGATATAATTTCGTATCGGAATGTATTTTGCAGTCCAGTTTACGAATTACACAAACTCTGTAAGTTTCTTCTACAGTCAATTGTTTTTATTTCTGTTGTATTTAACATCGAGTTTCATGGGGCCGTGGCAGAAATGAGACAATGCTATTTAAATCTGTGAAATTAAATTGAAATGAATGTCACAAAAATTGATTAAAGCGTAATATAAGGAAAGAAATGTCCAAAAACTAAAAATTAAAGAATATTAATTATTAAACTGGATCCTGAAATTTTCAGTCACATCTATAATGTTATAAAGCACGCTATGTAGAGTCTGTAGCGTAACAGGGGTAATAAAATTCGAAATTATGTCAATTCAGTTGCAGATTACGCGGGATTCAGACAAATTCGACAGAAAACTTCGCTGAACAATATATGAGAGTGAGGCAAGCAATTTTTGACAGTGAATTCATGTCCGGAAATGTCACTCTTCAACGCTAGATGGCCTTAGTTCGACCTTATAGCATCCCTTGAACAAGTTTCGATTTTAGAGGCTTAAATGTAATGTTAATGTTGTAAGCAAACGAAAAAGTGCGAATAGGCTAAGTGAGGGAATTCGAAAGCTTGTGACTCTTAAAATGAGCATTTATCTTTTGTATTAAACTTATTTTTTCTAAAATTAAAATTTTAGAAATTATGAGTAATATTTCATAATTTTTGAACACCCTGTATATTTACATATACAGGGTGGTCCATGATTATTCAAGAGCACTTACGGGATTCAATTCTATGGACTATCTTAAGCACAAAATGTGAACATCTTCCCTATATTATGCATCTAAGTGGGCACAGATACAAAAATTACAAAAAGAATGGACATTTTTGTGTGGTCTTAAAATAGTATAAGATGTTATCATATCTCAAAATGTTTTAATTGTATTATGTCTCCCAGTGTTCTTAAAAATTAAATCCAGGAATCTGAGCCCCTTTACAGGAGGAAGTTTCTATCTTGAGTAGTCTGTCTCCGTAACTTAACTATGTGTTCGATTAGTTAAACCCACTATTCTCAGGAACTATTTTCGTAGGACAGTGAAATTATTTACACAGCTATTAATAGACAGAAATGAACATAATGTTAGTTTCAGAATTTAATAATAAACTATGGTTTGGTTTTGATGTTGTAAAATTACATGTACATTTTTTCATTAAGTAAAGCTTGTATTTCATTAATTTTGAAAAATCAAATATAGCCAAAAAAAAATTCTTCTTGTGTTTAAAACAGCTGTGAAAAATGTCAGATTAATAATATGAACTACAGCTCTCAGAAACTTCCTTCTTTGCAATTTATGAAAAAATTGGTAAAATGAAATAAGCTATTTTAGTAGCAGCCATTTGAGTTGTCACGGATGTTACATTTTTACTATTTTCAAACTCTATACATTGAAAATTAAATGAAAATTTTCAGCTTTTATTAGTAGGATCAATTTAGAACATCAGTATCATTTTACAGAAAAATAGTAATATGCGTTACAAGAGGGGTATGTTGAAGTTTTCATGTTCGAGGAAAAGTTTGAAAAAGCGAAACGTAGTTGAGCATTTTTAATTTCCGAGAATTGAAAGAAAACATACCGCTCGTGTATCGTACATTATTTTGTGCGAAGATCGTTTATTAAATACCTGAAAGACGAATTACTAATTAGTTGCAATGAAATCTCCATCTTGGTTTCAGTTCAATGACGGCAAATTTGCAAAACAAAAATATCTATCTTCAACATTGTTGCTTTAAAATGTTTTCTGTGTTTACTATACTCCAGCAGGCCGTGATATACGTCTGTCTTTTTCTTCCCCCAGTCCATAAATGCGAACTTAAAACAAACGGTAAAGTTATGTAATGATTTATTTTTCATTTTAATATTTTAACAATATTATTTATATAGCATATTGCAGTAATAACATCGGCATCTGGAATCTTGTTGATTTTTTCACGGCTTCCTTAATGTTACTTGCATCACGAATGCAGTAACTTTAGTGGAGTTGTAGAGTTTACTTAATTTTCGCAAATATTTAAAAACAATAATTAACAGTGCAATTTAGGTGAAATTGCAGTGGTAAGTTTCCAATTTATAATTATTACTATATTGAACGTCTCTAAAAATAATATGTTAAAAGCCTGAAGAAGTAAAACCAATATGTCACTTAAGCGGTAAGAAGAGGGGAATTGTTATGTGTGTTAGGTTGGGAATACTGAATGTGGAATTTTAGACTTTCCGCGGATTGGTTTTGTGAGGAAATCAAGCAAATACGCACGATCTCGCACAAAAGTTGTTGAATAAAATTTTATTATTATTGAAGAAAATAAAGAAAAAATTCCGTCACGAATGTTACAACATTTGTGAACTCACTTCACACCTTATTAATAAAAAGTGTAAAACTCAGGTCTCTGCCCCAAGCAAAAAAAATATTCATTCTCACGATGTCCATGTGAAAGGTATGCAAATCTCATGGCATCCAATTAGTTCACAAAAACATAATCCGTAAATATTTTATAGCTGTTTTATCAATGTGACGGATGTTACACACATTTTGTCACGGATGTTACAGATGAGTTAATGTCTTTCATTTTTCGAGTTTCAAAATAACTGTGACATTTCTAAGTCAAAATATTCACTTGAACTGTAAGATTAATTGTTCTTAACCCAAACTACTGAAAATAAATGGCAGAAAGAATATAGTGCAGAGTAAAAAGTTCCTTGATCCTGGAGTTCTGGAATTAACAGTGCAGACTCTCAAAATATTCCTTCAACAATAGCTCCTTGAAAAACATATATTAACAGCTGATCTCTTTATTAGTAAGTGCTGCAAACTTTACGGAAACAAAAAGTACCTATTACCTAGCCAAGACCATTTAGATTTACTAGCCATAAAATTTGTAGAATATTTTCAGTTTGAAAATAAAACCCTGGAATATTTAAATTTAGAGTTTATCTATGTCTGACACTAAAAATAAACAAATATTTCTGAAAAACACTTTTTCATTGGAATTCCCAGTTTGATCAGAATGACTGGTAAGCATACCAAGTTTGAAGGACCTACTTCTAAAAACTTCCAAGGTTTTAAAAATTTGAATACATTTTTGCTTCGGTTCTCCTTTTAGAAACCAAGGTAGTTTGAAAGTAAAAAACAAGGAAAATATCTCTAGAATAAAAGCAAATTAACGACAAATATAAGCAAAATGATTTATAAATCATAAATTAATCTAAGCAGCCTTAACTATAATTTTTTTCTGCAGATGTTCAAGAAATTCTCCTTCTGCTTTTAGACACATTGTCGCACTGGTGTGAACTAAGCTTACAGTGTTTGTTAGATTGCTGCGTTATGCACACTGGTAAATAGGGAAGACGTACGTTCGTAAACAAACTACAAAACTTGTTCACAATGCGAAAGAACACATTTTAAAAACAATTAATTTACTTGTGCTACAAAAAGTCCAACCCATCTATATATAACATTCTTTTTTGCTTCACATAATCTATAGAACAGAATCCTCAAGTGCTGTAGAACTATTGGGAATCACCCTGTATATGAAACACTAAAAATGATTACCCAGAGAAGCATAAGCTAACATTGCCAACAATGTGCTACAAAAAGTCCAACCCCTCTATATACTGTATAACATTCTTTTTTGCTTAACATAATCTATAGAGCAGAATCCTCAAGTTCTGTAGAGCTATTGGGAATCACCCTGTATATGAAACACTAAAAATAATTACTCTGACAAACATAAGCTAACATTGCCAACAATGTGCTACAAAAAGTCCAACCCCTCTATATACTGTATAACATTCTTTTTTGCTTAACATAATCTATAGAACAGAATCCTCATGTGCTGTAGAACTATTGGCAATCATCCTGTACATGAAACACTAAAAATGATTACCCTGACAAGCATAAGCTAACATTGCCAACAATGTGCTACAAAAAGTCCAACCCCTCTATATACTGTATAACATTCTTTTTTGCTTAACATAATCTATAGAACAGAATCCTCAAGTGCTGTAGAATTGTTGGGAATCACCCTGTACATGAAACACTAAAAATGATTACTCTGACAAACATAAGCTAACATTGGCAACAATGTGCTACAAAAAGTCCAACCCCTCTATATACTGTATAACATTCTTTTTTGCTTAACATAATCTATAGAACAGAATCCTCATGTGCTGTAGAACTATTGGCAATCATCCTGTACATGAAACACTAAAAATGATTACCCTGACAAGCGTAAGCTAACATTGCCAACAATGTGCTACAAAAAGTCCAACCCCTCTATATACTGTATAACATTATTTTTTGCTTAACATCATCTATAGAACAGAATCCTCAAGTGCTGTAGAATTGTTGGGAATCACCCTGTACATGAAACACTAAAAATGATTACTCTGACAAACATAAGCTAACATTGGCAACAATGTGCTACAAAAAGTCCAACCCCTCTATATACTGTATAACATTCTTTTTTGCTTAACATATTCTATAGAACAGAATCCTCAAATTCTGTAGAACTATTGGGAATCACCCTGTATATGAAACACTAAAAATGATTACTCTGACAAGCATAAGCTAACATTGCCAACAATGTGCTACAAAAAGTCCAACCCATCTATATACTGTATAACATTCCTTTTTGCTTAACATAATCTAAAGAACAGAATCCTCAAGTGCTGTAGAACTATTGGGAATCACCCTGTACATGAAACACTAAAAATGATTACTGTGACAAGCGTAAGCTAACATTGGCAACACTGCTACAAAAAGTCCAACCCATTTATATACTGTATAACATTCTTTTTTGCTTAACATAATCTATAGAATATAATCCTCAAGTGCTGTAAAACGTTTGGGAATCATCCTGTATATGAAACACTAAAAATGATTACCCAGACAAGCATAACCTAACATTGGCAACATATCTGCACCAATAATTGCATCTGTACTAACACGTATTCATAAGTGGGCACAAGTGTGATTTTTTAGTTGTAATTTGTGTATGTTGGCACTCCAGTAATGTCACTTTTCGTCTCCAGGTTGGTATAACGTTGAAGATTGCATGGAGAGATCGCAAATGACGTCACTTTGACCCCTACCCTAAACATCCAGGATCGCTGAGCGTTCTGTTTTAATGTGCATGCCATTGAATCCAGGTGGGTATAACAAAGACAGAGCAAAAACTGCATAATAACCACTGAAAGACAGAAAATTGGCTTTGTAACGTGTGTAAATGTGAAGTTTTGTATTGTATTTATTTGGTAAAGTGTGATTCCTCTTCACTCTCAGGCTATAAAATCATGTACAGTGTAATATAAAATGTTGCTAGGTGACATCTCTGAATATAGTCCATAAGAGCTTCCTGAACTATACTATTCTGGAACATCCTGTAGTAGCGCTCCTTGTTTATTGCGACAGTCTCTATTATTCCATTGTTGTCTTCTTCGAATAAAAACGTATCAATAATGAATTTCTACAGCTAACAGTGGCTTTCACATCATGGACTTGTGTTCAATTGAAACTTGTGTGTCAGGCCAAATACTGCAATTACATTATGTTAACTTCATAACTACGAAAGAAATTTGCCTCGTCCGTCCAGAAAATTTTGTCCAGTCAATAATTTATTAAGTTGAAACCCTGATAGTGCAAATAAAGGAAAATTTTTTTCTTGTAACTTTCTTTGAAAGCGAACATTGATCTCAGTTATAAATGGTACACACAAAGATGTTTTCTTAGAAATCTCCAAACGCCAACAAAATTATAGGCAAAGCTCCCGATGAAATCCAAGTAATTCCCAATGAAACATGGCCTTCCCTTATATAATTGTTTTAATTTTTTGCAAACCTTGACAAAGACTCCTATTGTTTTTATAATATCATTGAACCAGCTAGCCCACACATGTGGAGTAACGGCTAGAGCGTCTGGCAGCGAAACCAGGAGGCCCGGGTTCGATTCCCGGTTGGGACAAGTTACCTGGTTGAGGTTTTTTCCGGGGTTTTCCCTCAACCCAATATGTGCAAAATCTGGGTACCTTTAGGTGCTGGACCCCGGACTCATTTCACCGGCGTTATCACCTTCATCTCATTCAGACGCTAAATAACCTAAGATGTTGATACAGCGTCGTAAAATAACCTACTAATTTATAAAAAAATTGAACCAGCTGGTTTCCTAACGTTTAATGGTAGAACCATGCTTGAACCTTCAAAATTGCTTGTAATAGTATTAATAAACAAAATGGTAACTATGGAAACATAATAGGTTTAAAATTAAAAAACCCATAGCTTGCTCAATACAGTAATGTTTCTTCTTTCGCTTTTTTTTTTTCCACCAGGTATATTTACAATGCTTTAAAGTTTGAAATGACTATTGGCTTACCTTACATATAGGGTGAACCATGAGTATGTTATTAATTTCAGGGGGTTACTTTTTAAATACTTCAAATAAAAAGTTTAATAAAAATTTTATTTTTCATTTTTTGCTTCTTTTTCGAGTTAAAAATTGTTTTACATGAAACTTTTCACGTTGTGCATTGAGAAAGTCATTGATTTAAATCCCAGTATGCTCAATCAATTGAAGAGAACAGAGTATTATGATACTTACTTACTTACAAATGACTTAAGGAACCCGGAGGTTCATTGCCGCCCTCACATAAGCCTCCCATCGGTCCCTATCCTATCCAAGATTAATCCGTTCTCTATCATCATATCCCACCTCCCTCAAATACATTTTAATATTATCCTCCCACCTACGTCTCGCGCTCCCCAAAGATCTTTTTCTCTCCGGCCTCCCAACTAACACTCTATATGCATTTCTGCATTCGCCCATACGTGCTACATGCCCTGCCCATCTCAAACGTCTGGATTTAATGTTCCTAATTATATCAGGTGAAGAATGCAATGCGTGAAGTTCTTTCTCCATTATCCTGTAACTTCATCCCGCTTAGCCCCAAATATTTTCCTACGCACCTTATTCTCAAACACCCTTAACCTATGTTCCTCTCTCAGAGTGAGAGTCCAAGTTTCACAACCATACAGAAAACCGGTAATATAACTTTTTATAAATTCTAACTTTCAGATTTTTTGACAGCAGACTGGATGATAAAAGCTTCCCAACCGAATAATAACAGGCATTTCTCATATTTATTCTGTGTTTAATTTCCTCCCGAGTATCATTTATATTTGTTACTGTTGCTCCAAGCTATTTGAATTTTTCCACCTCTTCGAAAGATAAAACTCCAATTTTTATATTTCCATTTCGTACAATATTCTGGTCACGAGACATAATCATATATTTTACCTCTTCGGGATTTACTTCCAAACCTATCCCTTTACTTGCTTCAAGTAAAATTTCCGTGTTTTCCCAAATTCTTTGTCGATTTTCTCCTAACATATTCACGTCATCCGCATAGACAAGCAGCTGATGTAACCCGTTCAATTCCAAACCCTCTCTGTTATCCTAGACTTTCCTAATGGCATATTCTAGAGCGAAGTTAAAAAGTAAAGGTGATAGTGCATCTCCTTGCTTTAGCCCGCAGTGAATTGGAAAAGCATCAGATAGAAACTGGCCTATACGGACTCTGCTGTACGTTTCACTGAGACACGTTTCAATTAATCGAACTAGTTTCTTGGGAATACCAAATTCAATAAGAATATCATATAAGAAGTCTCTCCTAACCGAGTCATATGCCTTTTTGAAATCTATGAATAACTGATGTACTGTACCCTTATACTCCCATTTTTCTCCAATATCTGTCGAATACGAAAAATCTTATCAATAGTCGATCTATTACGCCTAAAACCACACTGATGATCGTAAATAATTATTGAATGAATTTTAACTTTGTCTTTTAAATATGCAGAAATCTGATCCGAACAAATGTAACACTATAAAACTCCTTTGTAGAACGAAAAATTACATTTGTTCGGATAAAATTTCTGCACATTCGAAGAACAAATCTGAAATTCTTTCAATAATACACTACTCTCTTAAATTGACTGAGCATATTGGGATTTATATCAGTGGATCTTCCAAAACACGCTATGAAATGTTTCATATAAAAGCATTTTTACTTCTAAAAGGAAGCAAAAACAAGGAAGATTACATTAATCTTATATAATATGCATGAACGGTGCAATAGGAATTTAATACTGCCGTAAAAAACGTATAAATAAAAACAAAAGAAAAATAACTTAATCAGTGGGCCATGTTTAAAATCAGCAGGCTTTGACAATTTGTAAAACAAGAGAACATCAGACTTCGGCTTAGCAACCATAAATAAATTGTTTTTTCTTTTACAAATTGTCAAAGCCTGCTGATTTTAAACATGGCCCACTAAATAAGCTATTAATTCTTCATTGTTTTCATATACAGGTTTCTTATGGCAGTGTTAAAACCCAAGAAAACACATTGTACATAAGTTTATGTGTGTAGTGGAATTTTTATTCGTCTAGTTATTCCGCGCATTTGGGAAGTAAGCTTGTCAGCTCTAAGGATTTATAATGCGACCTGAAAAAGTTCAATAACAATAAAAAAAAAAAAGAATCCGCATAGGATTGGCCGCTGCAGCATGATAGCGCTATTTCGTTGTCCCTGGCGACGGCGCGATGCCTCAGACACAACGCAGTTTACTCTCCATTTCCAACAGATGGCACCACTTGTCCCGCTGCTGATGTTGACCATATAAGCAGCAACCGTCGATTGTTTTGTCTCGTTGACCATTTCATTCGTATATATTGCCATTAGATGTCGTTGTATTTCCCGAAATACGAAGCACTTCGGCCATCATTGCGGAAAAATGAAATTGCTACTGTAAATTGAGAAGTTTTCGAACTGTAAATGGATGCTAATCGCTGAACAATGTATTTCAGAGTATTTCAATACAGATGGGTATATTCTGCATTCATGGACACTGTATTCAACCACGTATCTATTTTTCAGCTTTTTCCATTTCCAGAGAAAAGGGTGTTGGTATTAATGCGAAATAAAATACTATTTCGAGCGACGTACTACTGAATTTACATAATTACAAACACCCACATATATACATACATACATACATATATACATACACACATACATAGGATACATACATACATACACACATTCATACATACATACATACGTAGGCCTATATAGGTATTATAGTTACGGATATACAGGGTGTAAACGATATAAACTTGCTAAATATACTGATGATAGAGCATAAATTACGGAACAAAAAGTGTAATAAAATAGTGTGGTTTCCCTAGAAAAATAAATGTTACCCGTGAGTCTAATCCTTTGGAAATGATAGTAGATCGTCATTATTTATTTCGGTCCTTCACGTAGATTGTAACTGTGGTGATATCCTTGTTTATAAATCAGGATAATCTGTTGTCTCTCTATTGTGGTGGTATTAGCGTGTGTTGGACAGAAGGTAATTGGCAATTACGTTCACATTTACTCGAACAGTAAATATTAGACTACTGTCAACCCTAAAAACATGATATTTTATAAATTAAAAACAAAAACAAGAAATAGAAACCAATCACTGCACATCATGTTTAGTAGACAGAGATGGCAGTTCATAACCTATATGACTAGATATATATATATTTTTTTCTTTATTCTGTACTAGCCGTACCCGTGCGCTCCGCTGCACCTGTTAGAAATAAATATAAAATAATTACATAATTAAAATAGGACGTTTGATCCAGGGAACATTCGTGTTTGATAGAAGGATAAATCGTTTAATATGTTACTTAATTTAAATTGCATCCAAATAATTAAAATGCGATCATTTTGGTCCAGAGACACTCATTTGGTGCAATGACAATTCCTTTAACATGTTTCTTAATTTTTATTACATGCAACCATAGTTTAATGAAGATTGACATCATTTAGATTTAATGTGTATACTTCATTTTACTTGTTATATGTTTCCATTGAATTATGGTAATAACTTAATTTTAACCCTTGTTTTCTACGTATTCAGTAAATGGCGCTTGGCCCACTATGGTTCTGAACCCTTCAAATAACTTAAATTATATTACATATTATATTACATTATATTATATTATATTATATTATATTATATTATATTATATTATATTATATTATATTATATTATATTATATTATATTATATTATATTATATTATATTATATTATATTATATTATATTATGTCAGAAGTTACTGTAATAACATTATAGCATTATGTCCATCTAGAGAAACTACACTTTCCAATGGTGAATTAATAATTAATTATACAAATCGGTTAATTTAGCTTCTGATATTACTTCATACAAACACAGAAACATTATCTGTAGGCTATCTTTCATAGCTTGCGATTGTTGCTGTCCAAGGCCCCTTATAGACGAAGTCATTTGTTTGTTATTTCATTACACCGACTTAGTTGGCGTTATTTTAATTTTAAAACTCATTTATCTCATTAAATATCAGTCCTATCAAACTTTTTAAAGGAATAAAACTTATCGCAAATTATTTTTTAAAGAAACTTTTGTTATGTAACATTTTTCATAAAAATCAATAATAAGCGAGATATTTCGATTTATTTAATTCAGGCTCCCTTATAACCTCCCTTTTAAATAATGTATTTTGAATGCCATATAGCCTAAAATCTACGTTACAACGAACTTAATTTATATTCCAATTTTCATCGAAATCCGTTCAGCCATTATCGCGTGAAAAGGTAACAAACATACAGACAGACAGATAGACATACAAACAAAAATGTCAAAAAATTGATTTTCCGTTTCAGGGTGGTTAATTATATATGTTAGGCCCAATAATTTTTGGAAAATCGAAAATTACCAGAAAAATTTCGGCTACGGATTTATTATTAGTATAAATGTTTAACTTTTTGAAATAATTGTTTTTGTTTGAATTTATTAAGAGTATTACTATTATTATTATTTTAAAAAATGCTAGTTACTAGAGATCAATTTTCCTGGTGTTTTCCACAAATCTATAGATTTTTAAATGCCTGTTACTTCATATGTATATACCTTTACAAAAACTGGAATCCTTTGCTTATCTTTAAAAAAAAAAAGTTTGTCCATTTTAATATTTTCGTGACCCATATCATTCTTGAAATTATAAATAAATGCGGAAGCTAAGATTCTGTTTGTGTTGTTGAGATCTGAAAAACGCAAGAAAAACAAAGTTTCATTAATATACATCAAAAACGTTTCCAGTTATGTAGGACAAATTTTTGCCATTACAGTAGGAAAGTCCAGGAAAAGCGGGAGGGTTTGGAATTGAACGGGTTACATCAGCTGCTTGTCTATGCGGATGACGTGAATATGTTAGGAGAAAATCCACAAACGATTAGGGAAAACACGGGAATTTTACTGGAAGCAAGTAAAGAGATAGGTTTGGAAGTAAATCCCGAAAAGACAAAGTATATGATTATGTCTCGTGAGGAGAATATTGTACGAAATGGAAATATAAAAATTGGAAATTTATCTTTTGAAGAGGTGGAAAAATTCAAATACCTGGGAGCAACAGTAACAAATATAAATGATATTCGGGAGGAAATTAAACGCAGAATAAATATAGGAAATGCCTGTTATTATTCGGTTGAGAAGCATTTGTCTTCCAGTCTGCTGTCAAAAAATCTGAAAGTTAGAATTTATAAAACAGTTATATTACCGGTTGTTCTGTATGGTTGTGAAACTTGGACTCTCACTTTGAGAGAGGAACAGAGGTTAAGGGTGTTAAGAATAAGGTTCTTAGGAAAATATTTGTGGTTAAGAGGGATGAAGTTACAGGAGAATGGAGAAAGTTACACAACACAGAACTGCACGCATTGTATTCTTCACCTAACATAATTAGGAACATTAAATCCAGACGTTTGAGATGGGCAGGGCATGTAGCACGTATGGGCGAATCCAGAAATGCATATAGGGTGTTAGTTGGGCGGCAGGAGAGAATAAGACCTTTGGGGAGGCCGAAACGTAGATGGGAGGTGGGATATGATGGTAGGGACTGAATTAATCTTGCTGAGGATAGGGACCAATGGCTGGCTTATGTGAAGGCGGGAATGAACCTCCGGGTTCTCTAAAAGCCGTAAATAAGTAAGGAAAAGAAATGTATATTTTTAATTTTAATACAGATATTGTGTGGTACATAGAAACTTTCTTTGTATAATGTCTATAGGCTTCATATCCGTATAATCAAGATTAAATGCGAAAATATTAGCTACATGATTACCATGGAAACTGATTGATGTGAACATCTCCGAAAACAATTGAATGAAAATTGAATTACTTTTATTTGTAATTCTATGCACAAAGAGGAAATTTTTCCGGCGTTGAGACAGAAATGTTGTAGGACTTAGAAACCGTGAGTTGTGTGAACACCGCAGTTTTCATAAATCGTTGAACTCGTGTCCCCCCACAGAATACGTCAAAAATACTCGTCCTTGGCCTACAAAATCTGCCATTATGTCTAAATGCGGGACACACTCCCTCAGTGGCGAAGGGCGGGACTTCTAGAGTGTTTCGGGTCAGAGTTTATAAAGAGCACGAAAAGGTGTGCAGGAAGGTTTGGCGTGTCAGCCACCAGGAGGCACTGCCGGTCACGCGAACCTGAGGAAGCTTTGCAAGAGGATCCCTCCGCGGAGGAGGGAGGGAGGGGGGACTCACTGCAGTATGATGCCTCGTTAACACGTTTACGAATTTTATTTTGTGTTTTGTTTTTTAGAGGGGATGAGGGTGAGATATGAGGGTAGGTCCCGCATCTTGCCCCCAGGTCACGGTTATGCAGTTGTACATTCATCTTGTCCTCCAAGCAGATAGACTGTTAACATCGCATTAGTGGTGCTACCTGGCGAGAGAAGTAAGAACACGAAAGAAACAAATGAAGACTTGAGTTCCTTATGTTGTTTTATGAAAGATGTAACTAAAGAACTTGATGGTCCCGAAGTGAATTTCAACCGAAATTGTATGATCACGTAGAATATCCATACCTGGTTCTTAATGCAACTGAATTCTAATAACCAGATATAAACTTCAGCACATCAGTCTATGTACAGGTTATCCAATCTATCCTCTCTTTCTTTCTTACGCCTTATCCCTTTTCTCAACCCTTATTCCGTCTTTCTTTACCCATATTTCCTCCTCCTTTACCCACAGTTCGTTTTTCCTTACCCATATTTCGTCCTTTATCCTCATTTCGTCATTTCATTACTCTTATTTCGTCCCTTCTTTACCCTTATTTTGTCCTTTCCTTACCCTTATTTCATCCTTTCTTTACTCCTCTTTCGTCCTATCTTTACCCATATTTCGTCCTTTCTTTACCCATATTTCGTCCTTGCTTTACCCCTGTTTCGTCCTATCTTTACCCATATTTCGTCCTTTCTTTACCCTTATTTCGTCCTATCTTTACCCATATTTCGTCCTTACCCTTACCCTTACTTTGTTCCTTCGATTACTCTTATTTCGTCCTTTTTTAATCCATATTTCAGAATTTTCTCCTCCCAAAATTTATCCCTTCTTTATCATTATTTCGTCCTTCCATTACTTTATTTCGTCCTTCATTTACCCTTAATTCATCCTTTCTTCATCCTCATTTCGTCCGTTCTTTACCCTTATTTCGTCCTTTCTTTACCCTTATTTCGTCCTTTCTTTACCCTTATTTCGTCCTTTATATACCTTTATTTCATTCTTTCTTCACCCTTAATTCATTCTTTCTTTACCCTTATTTCGTCCTTTCTTTACCCTTATTTCGTCCTTTCTTTACCCTTATTTCGTCCTTCCTTTACCCTTATTTCGTCCGTCCTTTATCCTTATTTCGTCCTTCCTTTACCCTTATTTCGTCCTTTCTTTACCCTTAGTTCGTCCTTTATATACCTTTATTTCATTCTTTCTTCACCCTTAATTCATCCTTTCTTTACCGTTATTTCGTCCTTTCTTTACACTATTTCGTCCTTCCTTTACCCTTATTTCGTCCTTCCTTTATCCTTATTTCGTCCTTCCTTTATCCTTATTTCGTCCTTTCTTTACCCTTATTTCGTCCTTTATATACCTTTATTTCATTCTTTCTTTACCCTTAATTCGTCCTTTCTTTACTCTTATTCCGTCCTTTCTTTACCCCTATTTCGTCCTTCCTTTACCCTTATTTCGTCCGTCCTTTATCCTTATTTCGTCCTTCCTTTACCTTTATTTTTTTCCTTTCTTTACCCTTATTTCGTCCTTTCTTCCTCTTTTCTTTTCTTTTTTTCTTTACTTTCCTTTCATTTCTTCTCTTTTGGTTTACATTCTTTACTATTTCCTTATTTAGTTTTTTTTCCCTTTTATTTATTTTTCTTTGTATTATTGCATTTGTTCCATCCTTCCTTTTTCTAAAAGTGTATGTAATGGAAAAGATACCAAAGTATTTACTTAATATAGATCGCCACTGCAGAGTGTGGAGTAGCTTGGTTCTCGAACCAAGTTCCTTCGGTAATTACTTAGCTGAACTTCTTATTTCGTTTCCCGTATTATTCCACAAATTCTGTCCAAAGTACTTTCGAGCACCCTGTATCAACTGTATGCACATAAACATACTCTGTGATACACAGGAGGCCCTTCGTAATTGGTCCGGCGCGGCAGTAGATGGGGGGGGGAATACTTAAAGGTAAATTACTAGTCTTCTTTTCTTGCAGTGTGGGTGTAGACAATATTTCACAACTCTGATAAGTTTCAGGTTCCCCGAATTCCCGGATTCCGCATGGAATCAGATTCTAGGAACCAAGAAGCCAATTTCCTGTGTCCAACTTCTGCATTCCCATTCTTACACACAGTTTAGCCTCGCCTACTCCAAGACTGCAGTACTGAACCAGAAATATCAGTTGTCAATACGGAGCAAGTGTCTACAAAATTCAGTCTTCAATTTTTTAATCACTTCTGTTCAACCATAACTGATCGCTCTGACATTGTTACTTGCGTTTTCGCTTTGAAACTCAAGATACATAGGTTCAAGAAAAAGTACTTGGCATAAAAACCATTCAGAGGGAGTATGTTTCATTATTATGGAAGCAAATAACCATGGGTGGGCAACTCGTGGTCTCGAAGTGTGAACACAACCTCAGTGCAGGTACAACGGACTCTGTACTGTAGTGTCTATATACAAGTTTGCTCGCGTCTGCAGTAAGTGGTGGCTCGTAACTTTTTTTCCTATTTGGTGTAAATTGTTATTTTTTTGTATGTACAGAGCTCATAGCTGTGGATACTCAACAAAATAAAATTATTTTGAAAAAAAATTATTTGGGGGCCCAAATTTCAAAAAATAATATACCCAATGCAGGATTGTACTAAAACCGATATATCTAAACCGTTTTTAAAGATAGATTCAAACAGTTTTTTGCAATGTATTTGTAAAAGTATATTCTACAAACTGTCTGTAACAGAATTTTGATATTAGTCCCTACGTTTGTAAAATAAGCAATTAAAATTTAGTAACAATTTTGTGATTTCCTTTCTTGCAAACAAACGGACGTATTTTTAAAATGAAATCAATTAACAAAATTATGTTACAGAGAAAAGTTTCCTAATAGTCTAAAGAATGTGTGTTCTAAATTTCATGCATGTATCTCTAATAGTTCAGAAATTATATACATTTTGTCTGGCAATATAGTAAAAAAAAATGAAGTTACTGGAAACCGATAAAAGTGGGCGTGTGATTTAAAAATCCATAACGCAGGAAGTTTAAAAATGACGTCTCAACATCCGATAAGGGCACAAATACCCACAAAATGTTATGCAAAACATGCCACACATATCAAAGGGTATTTTAAAGAAAAAAAAAATTGTTTTTAAATTTAATTTACCGGTAACAACAATGAAAGTGGGCGAGTGATTTAAAAATCCGTACCGCAGGTAGTTTAAAAATGACGATCCACACATATCACAGAGTATTTTGAAGAATATATATATATATTTTTTAAATTTAGTCATTTTTCATCAAAAATACCATCCTCTCCCCTTAAGTGAAAAACAATATAATCCCCAGATCATTTCCCTTTACTGATGACTCGAAAGAGAAAGACTTTTTATTATGAAGGGAGGTAAAGCTTGTATTGTGCTCTTCTATTACACTTTTTTACGCATGACATTTTTGTAGTGCTCGGGAAAAGTGGCACAAGTCAAAAATGTTAATTTTACAGAAGAATGAAAAAAACTATCTTCACATTGATTTATGCCGATTTGATTTTCTTCTGTATGAATTATTGTAATGGGAGAAATACCTATGTATCTTTAACCAAGGGAGTAGATGTTCCGTAAGTTGTCAATAAATTAATAAAAAAATGTTTGTGAAAACTGACTTACGCCACTTTTCCCAAACACTGCAGATTTTATGTTACAAATAAACACAGTCAAGGTTTCAGTAAAGATCAAACTGTTCGTAATGATGCCTAAGTCAGAATTTCCTAACATAATCCTTGGTTCCATATATACTGTATATGCTTGAGTCAGAGTTTAATACAAGATAGAAGTGTAAAAAATCTCAATGTACAGAAAGAGCTTAGAAGTAAGTTTATTTCATCTGCCGTGACATGTGAAAAATACTTCCCTGAATTTGTGATTATTTGCGAATTCAGACTATTACCTTTCTGAGAACAGAGGACTACTCCTTAATGTATAAGGACTTGAAAATTCTCACGTTCTATGTTTCAAATAAGACATATAATAAGAAATATTAACAAATAGTGTAATCTATACTAATAATAAATCAGTAGCCGAAATTTTTCTGGTAGTTTTCGATTTTCCAAAAATAATTGGTCCTAACATATATAATTAACCACCCTGAAACTGAAAACCGCTTTTTTGAAATTTTTGTTTGTATGTCTGTCTGTCTGTCTATATGTTTGTTACCTTTTCACGCGATGATGGCTGAACGGATTTCGATGAAAATTGGAATATAAGTTAAGTTCGTTGTAACTTAGATTTTATACTATATGGCATTCAAAATACATTATTTAAAAGGGGTGTTATAAGGGGGCCTGAATTGAATAAATCGAAATATCTCGCTTATAATTGATTTTTGTGAAAAATATTACATAACAAAGGTTTCTTTAAAAATCATTTCCGATAAGTTTTATTCTTTCAAAAATTTTGATAGGACTGATATTTAATGAGATAAATAAGTTTCAAAATTACAATAACAACGCCATCTAAGGCGGTGTAATGAATTAAAAAACAAATGACTTCGTCTATAAGGGGCCTTGGACAGCAACAATCGAAAGCTATGAAAGATAGCCTACAGATAATGTTTCTGTGTTTGTATGAAGTAATATCGGAAGCTAAATTAACCGATTTGTATAATTAATTATTAATTCACCATTGGAAAATGTGGTTTCTCTAGATGGACATAATGCTATAATGTTATTACAGTAACTTCTGAGTGAATCGAGGACAGGTAAGATTAAAATATCTTCTTATGCACAGAAAACTTGATAGGTTATTCTGTACATTCGTTTCCTGTATTTCCTAAAATCATTTTTATGACCAAATGAGTGTCTCTGGATCAAAATGATCGCATTTTAATTATTTAAATACAATTTAAATTAAGTAACATATTAAACGATTTATCCTTCAATCAAACACGAATATTCCCTGGATCAAATGTCCTATTTTAATTATGTAATTACTTTATATGTATTTCTAACGGGTGCAGCGGAGCGCACGGGTACGGCTAGTAATAATAATAAATTTTGCAGTTATGTTTGTTGTATCTTGAAAAGGTTGTATTCAGGTTGTATTTCCAGTACTAAACTAATTTACAAAGCTAGAATAGTAATATACGTTACAAGAGCGGTATGTTGACGTTTTCATGTTCGAGGAAAAGTTTGAAAAAGCGAAACGTAGTTGAGCTTTTTTAATTTCCGAGAACATGAAAACAAACATACCGCTCGTGTATCGTACATTATTTTGTGCGAAGATCGTTTATTACATACCTGAAAGACGAATTTCTAATTAGTTGAAATGAAATCTCCATCTTGGTTTCTGTTTAATGACGGCAACTTCGGAAAACCAAAATATCTTTCTTCAACATTGTTGCTATAAAATGTTTTCTGTGTTTACTATACTCCAGCAGGCCGTGATATACGTCTGTCTTTTTTTCCCCCCAGTTTATAAATGCGAACTTAAAACAAACGGTAAGGTTATGTAATGATTTATTTTTCATTTTAATATTTTAACAATATTATTTATATAACATATTGCAGTAATAACATCGGCATCTGGAATCTTGTTGATTTTTTCACGGCTTCCTTAATGTTACTTGTATCAGGAATGCAATAAGTTTCGTGGAGTAGTAGAGTTTACTTAATTTTTGCAAATATTTAAAAACAATAATTAACATTGCAATTTAGGTGAAATCGCAGTGGTAAGTTTCCAATTTATAATTATTACTATGTTAAACGTCTCTAAAAATGATATGTTAAAAGCCTAAAGCAGTAAAATGAATGTCGCGCTTAAGCGGTAAGAAGAGGGAAATTGTTATGTGTATTACGTTGGGAATACTGAATGTGGTATTTCACACTTACCGCGTATTGGTTCCGTGCGGAAAGCAAGCAAATACGCACGATCTCGCACAAAATAATATAATTTTGTTATGTGTGCTTAGGTACAGTCTATCTGAAATTACTGTAATTATGGTCCCATGCGTCATACTGAAATTCAAATCATGGAATAGATATCACGACCACCTGCATGAGCCGCCAGAGCGCACCGTGGCTTTTGCAGCGAAACTACAAACAACTTGTAACTGCTGTGGATGGCTCCGTCTGTCTTTCTCTCTTTCAAGGTTTTTTTTAGCACTTTGTGAGCACGAATTGCCCATCCATTCAAATAACTGTCAAATGTCTGGATTTTTCATTGAAAATAAACCTGAAAAATTTTTATTTCAACGTCTAATGAACTTGGTTCCCAGCATTTAATAAACAATAGGCTATTATACGAAGGCCATGACCTGCAATGTCTTTCCACTTCACATATTATCGCCGCTCCCTCATGGTTAACATTCGGCATGTCTTTGAAATTTAATTGTATTATTGTTTTCAATTTCTTATGTCGCCGCTCCAATCACTCGCCTCAATTTCAACATAGCAACCAATAAGCTGCTTCCATTATTCAATGACACCTACTTGTCTAATCCACGTAGACTAAAACCGAGGTTGCATTGTCTTGTGCTGAGGACGAACATTAAGGTATGTGTTTAATAGTACATTATGCAACGAGCGTATAATGATAGTAATTAAGACGCGAGTATGTTTGTTTATTATGTTAGGAGAAAATCCACAAACAATTAGGGAAAACGCGGAAATTCTTATTGAAGCTAGTAGAGCGATAGGGTTGGAAGTAAATCCCGAAAAGACAAAGTATATGATTATGTCTCGTGACGAGAATATTGTACGAAATGGAATTATAAAAATTCGAGATTTATCCTTCGAAGAGGTGGAAAAATTCAAATATCTTGGAGCAACAGCAACAAATCTAAATGACAATCGGGAGGAAATTAAACGCAGAATAAATATGGGAAATGCCTGTTATTATTCGGTTGAGAAGCTTTTGTCATCTAGTCTTCTGTCAAAAAGTCTGAAAGTTAGAATTTATAAAACAGTTATATTACCGGTTGTTCTGTATGGTTGTGAAACTTGGACTCTCACTTTGAGAGAGGAACAGAGATTAAGGGTGTTTGAGAATAAGGTGCTTAGAAAAAATATTTGGGGCTAAGAGGGATGAAGTTACAGGAGAATGGAGAAAGTTACACAACACAGAACTGCACGCATTGTATTCTTCACCTGACATAATTAGGAACATAAAATCCAGACGTTTGACATGGGCAGGACATGTAGCACGTATGGGCGAATCCAGAAATGCATATAGAGTGTTAGTTGGGAGGCCGGAGGGAAAAAGACCTTTGGGGAGGCCGAGACGTAATTGGGAAGATAATATTAAAATGGATTTGAGGGAGGTAGGATATGATGGTAGAGACTGGATTGATGTTGCTCAGAATAGGGGCCAATGGCGGGCTTATGTGAGGGCGGCAATGAACCTACGGGTTCCTTAAAAGCCAGTAAGTAAGTAAGTATGTTTGTTTATTAAACGAGCGCAAGCGAGTTTCATAATTTTCATACGAGCGTCTTAATTACCATTATAGTCAAGTTTCATACGACTTTTTATGCTCGACCATATTTCTAACTTGAAATTATTCATAAGCATTCATGTTATGGTTATGTGAGTGAAGATCGGAACTGACCTTCCAAATTGTGAGATGTGCGCAGACGCGAAAGTATTGATTTTTTCCGAGGGACGAATGGCATTGACGTTGATATAATCTAGAGAATAACATGAAAATTAATATTGATATAACCTGGAAATTGATTTGGAATTGAAAAGCGAGATGAAAAATTGAATTTATTTGAATATTATTTACAATTAACGCTAATTATTATAGTAACAGAACATAACCTTCTGCGACAGTATTGGATTTCCAGCCTCCGTCACGTTTCGCTAATTCTCTTTTGATTGCATATCCGAGAATAATCGATACTTGCGGTTTTATAATGGTACAATGGTGGTTTCTCATTGGCGGAACAACTGAGTTATAATGAATAGGTGTAGTTTAATGAGGTGCATTAAAGGACTGCTACCAGGTGTATAATTACTACATTTCGGCATGGTCGAGCATAAAAATTATTATTACAGAGTTAAGAATGTCAACGTACTCGCATATGATATAATAATAATAATAATAATAATAATAATAATAATAATAATAATAATAATAATAATAATAATAATGCAAATCAAGATTCCAGGTATAATTTCCTGTAAAGTTGATTTGAATAATTTCGAGGGAAGAATTGTTCCGGGGCCGGGCATTCAACCCCGGACATTTTGGTTTGCGTACCAACGCTCTACCAACTGAGCTACCCTGGAACTCTACCCGACACCGATCCAATTTTCCCCTCTATATCCACAAACCTCAAAGTGCGCTGACAACCGTCAATAATAATAATAATAATAATAATAATTATTATTATTATTATTATTATTATTATTATTATTTAAATCATGATTTCAGGTATAACTTCCTGTAAAGTTGATTTGAATAATTTCGAGGGAAAAATTGTTCCGGGGCCGGGCATTCAACCCGGGACATTGTGGTTTGCGTACCAACGCTCTACCAACTGAGCTACCCTGGAACTCTACCCGACACCGATCCAATTTTCCCCTCTATATCCACAAACCTCAAAGTGCGCTGACAACCGTCAATAATAATAATAATAATAATAATAATTATTATTATTATTATTATTATTATTATTATTATTATTATTATTATTATTATTTAAATCATGATTTCAGGTATAACTTCCTGTAAAGTTGATTTGAATAATTTCGAGGGAAAAATTGTTCCGGGGCCGAGCATCCAACCCGGGACATTTTGGTTTAACGTACCAACGCTCTACCAACTGAGCTACCCGGAAACTCTACCCGACACCTATCCAAATTTTCCCTCTATATCCACAGACCTCAAAGTGCGCTGACAACCGTCAAGCAACCAACATTGTGTGCACACCAACTCTGTGTGACTTAAATTGTGGTTTTCTGTTAACGAACAGTGACGTGTATTATGCAAATCGAGATTTCAGGTATAACTCCCTGTAAAGTTGATTTGAACAATTTCCAGGAAGTTGGTAGAGCGTTGGTACGTTAAACCGAAAGGTCCCGGGTTCGATCCCCGGCCCCGGAACAGTTTTTCCCTCGAAATTATTCAAATAATAATAATAATAATAATGATAATAATAATAATAATAATAATAATAATAATAATAATAATAATAATAATAATAATAATAATAATAGCCATTTAACAATATAGGAAGTTATCGAGGAAGTAGACGTGACAATGTGACGGTTAGAGTGAAACCTACAGAGCAAAAAATCGGTCGGCAAAATTATGTTTTAAAAGAACAGCGCACGTTATTGTATGATGCCGGGGTCGAGAAATATTACAAATGTACGTGTTTCCAAGGAGTCAACAATCCAAGTAGTGACGACACTGAAAGTTATTTGATTTCGGAGATCGGATGAGAACAGACAGTGCATCTCCTCTCGCATTATAGACTATATGGTGAGATCATTAAATTCAGTCTCATTAGGTAGAGAAATTTCCAAGCTAGGTAAAGTATGAAAAAAAAATACTCTCTACGTAACAGCAAATTCGCTACATTTTTTATAATTGATATCTCTCGCGTATGCCACGCGTAGCCTAAAATTACTATATAAAGCCGATTTGTATAGTATTATGAATGTCAGGGAAGTCTAATCCTTAGGTTAGTAGAATGGTTTGTGGGAAAAATAGCGATTAATGGCACCGGGACGTAAACCAAGGGACTCGGTATGCATTGCAAAGTGGTGCTACTCAGTAGGGACGTAATTCTTGTCGGTATACCTTCATAGTTGTCCCAATGGGGTAGGACGTAATTCTCGGGGTGTGTACCCAGCTTCCTTGTGGTCCTATTCTTAGGTCGTTAATCTTAAAGGTGGTTGTCACCGAAGTCTATCTAGTATGTACTAGACATATATACATATGTATATATAGATGTATATATACATAGACTTTGGTGAGATTCATCTTTGAGTTGACCACGCCCAGGCGTAAATCTTCAGTATTGGCTGTTGACAGTTTGTCGACAGTTAGATATTGCAGTTGCTCGTGTTTCAAATCTAGCGAAAGCCTAGTGGATGGAGACTGGACTTGCCATCCTTGATTATATTTTATTGTGTAGCCGTACCCGTCCGCTCCGCTGCACCCGTTAGAAATAAATATAAAGTAATTACATAATTAAAATAGGACGTTTGATCCAGGGAACATTCGTGTTTGATAGAAGGATAAATCTTTTAATACGTTACTTAATTTAAATTGTATTTAAATAATTAAAATGCGATCATTTTGGTCCAGAGACACTCATTTGGTGCAATGGCAATTCCTTTAACATGTTTCTTAATTGTTATTACATGCAACCATAGTTTAATGAACATTGACATCATTTAGATTTAATGTGTATATTTTATTTTACTTGTTATAGGTTTCCATTGAATTATGGTAATAACTTAATTTTAACCCTTGTTTTCTACGTATTCAGTAAATGGCGTTTGGCCCACTATGGTTCTGAACCCTTCAAATAACTTAAATAAATTATATTATATTATATTATATTATATTATATTATATTATATTATATTATATTATATTATATTATATTACTTACTGGCTTTTAAGGAACCCGGAGGTTCATTGCCGCCCACACATAAGCCCGCCATTGGTCCCTATCCTGAGCAAGATTAATCCAGTCTATATTACAGACGTGGACAAATTATTAACAAAATGGACGATTTTTATGATAATTCTGTTTACAAAATTTGACTTTTCAATTTAGACTACATTTGACAATTTTGGATATTTCCATCATTACAGTAGACAGAAATATGCAAAAATGTCAACTGTAGTTTAAATTGAAGGGTCAAGTTGTGTAAAAATATATAATAAAAGTCTTCAATTTTGCTAATAATTTGTAAATTAGCAAAATTGTCAACTGCATTGAAGAGTCAAATTTTGTAAAAATATCAAACAAAATTCTTCAGTTTTGCTAATAATTTCGAAATATCCAAAATGTCAACTGTAGTACAAATTGAAGAATCGAATTTTGTAAAAATATACAACAAAAACCTTCAGTTTTGCTAATAATTTGTAAATATGCAAAAATATCAACTGTAGTCCAAATTGAGGAGTTAAATTTTGAAAAATATACAATACAAATCTTCAATTTTGCTAATAATTTGGAAATACACAAAAATGTCAACTGTAGTCTAAATTGAAGAATCATATTTTGTAAAAATATATAATAAAAATCTTAAATTTTGCTAATAATTTGTCCACGTCTGTACATTATGTAAAAAAAGTGTTGATAACGGATGTACACCGATAAGTAAGTTTTCAATTTGTTATGGGGGCTCTTGAATCTCAGGAGGAACAAATTTTATTTTACAACAGCGCAACATAATCTGCTTGGTTCATTACCCAATTTTTTTGCATTGCATTTAATGCATATGTATTTTATGTATTTTAACACGATTCAAGTGAGCATAGTTAAAATTTGGATTATAAAATAATGGAATGCTAAGCTAACGTACTATTACTGCATACTAAATCAATACACCCTTGTTGTTCGTTAATTCTCTGAGATAAACATTATTTTAAGAAATACAGGAAACGAATGTACAGAATAGCCTATCAAGTTTTCTGTGCATAAGAAGCTATTTTAATCTTAGCTGTCCTCAATTCACTCAGAAGTTACTGTAATAACAGTATAGCATTATGTCCATCTAGAGAAACTACACTTTCCAATGATGAAATAATAATTAATTATACAAATCGGTTAATTTAGCTTCTGATATTACTTCATACAAACACAGAAACATTCTCTGTAGGCTATGTTTCATAGCTTTCCATTGTTGTGTCCAAGGCCCCTTATAGACGAAGTCATTTGTTTTTTATTTCAATACATCGCCTTATATGGCAGTTATTTTAATTTTAAAACTCATTTATCTCATTAAATATCAGACCTATCAAAATTTTTCAAAGAATAAAACTTATCAGAAATTAGTTTTAAAGAAACGTTTGTTATGTAACATTTTTCACAAAAATCAATAATAAGCGAGATATTTCGATTTATTTAATTCAGACCCCCTTATAACCCCCTTTTAAATAAAGTATTTTGAATGCTATATAGCCTAAAATCTAAGTTACAACGAACTTAATTTATATTCCAATTTTCATCGAAATCCGTTCAGCCATTATCGCGTGGAAAGGTAACAAACATACAGACAGACAGACAGACATACAAACAAAAATAAAAAAAGCGATTTTCGGTTTCAGGATGGTTAATTATACATTTTAACACCAATTATTTTTAAAAAATCGAAAATTACCAGAAAAATTTTGGCTACAGATTTATTATTAGTATAGATTATTTATTTATTTACTTATTTGTTTATTTATTAAATAGTTAAGAATGTCAACGTACTCGCATATGATGTAATAATAATAATAATAATAATAATAATAATAATAATAATAATAGTAGTAATAACGATAAGCCAAATAGATCTAGACACTCTATCAAATACAAAAATAAATAATACTACAATTACATATAGCAAGAGAGAAAAAATTTAGGGGTAGATTTAGATTCAAATTTAAATTTTCAAACTCAAGTGGTCTACATATGTAAGAAAAACTCTTTCCTTAAGTCATTCCCTCAGGCACTTAACCAACGTTTTACCTCTCACAAGTAAACCTTCACCTGAGGTAAAAAACAATGAAAATGAAACTTATATTTTTGGAATCAGCATAATGAAATATGACTAATCCTAAAATTTCGTAACTCGACTGCAATGATCAAGTGCGATACACAGCGCAGAACACGAGACTTCAAGCAGCAAAAAACACACTTTCAACTAGCGATTAATGCATAAGAAGGAAAGCGATGATGTGGTCATCATGTTACTTAACGCATCGTATTCCAGAATCTGATTTGTTTTTATCCGGAAACATATGTCGCACAACAGTGATAGCTAATGCAAAATGTTGGAAACACTAATTGTCAGTACACCACCCGCACTTTATACAGACTGACTTTGCACAAATCGTACATATTCCTTGTACATTTCGGTTACAGTACTCTGTAGTGTTTTGAAAACGTTGTCCACTTCTGGATCCCAATCCAGCTAACACCCAACCATGCCCATGCGCCTGTTGGATTCGTGGAGAAGGAAACTGCTGGTAAACAAGCGACTGTAGTTTCAGTATATTGTTGCGTTGTTGTAATGTATCAGATGAATCATCAAAATCTACATTATGAGAAATGTGTCAAATCATATGCTTATACTTTCGAAAAAAGTACCTGTCCAAAGATTGCAACTCATAAGTCGTATTTGGTGGTATGATTTTAACTACTAGTTTTTCAAGACCATAGTCCCCTTCTTCTAACAGTTGCTTAATTGTATTTTCGTCGCAGTGGACACCATACGAGTCCAACAGCAGAACATTGCAAGTTGCAGAATTAGGAAGGAATATTTCTCGTAAGAATTGTATCCATATTTTTTTTGTCATTTTTCCATTTTACTACAAGGTTGTCACTCTGAAAAATGCGTTCCGCAGCTCTTTGACTTATACCTTTCGGTTCTTGGAGAATAAGTAGTAACTTTGGCATCAGTTTTCCAGCTTTAGAAACCACCGGCGTTATAGTGTAGGAATGTGTAGTTAGTTGCCCCCTTGGATTGCACGACACCATACACTTTACTGGTTCCTTGACGCTCTAATGTTCTGCCGAAAGGCATTTCCTTATGGAACCCACATTCGTCTGTATTAAACACTTGAACACTTAAACATTGTACATGTCCAAACTGTCCAAAATCATACCACCAAATACGATTTATGAGTTGCAATCTTTTGACAGTTGACTTTCGTGTGTTAACCAAGTGAATTTATGCTTCATACTGCTCCATGACCTAAGGTTAAACTTTTTCTTTATGTTTGTCGGTATACCTGACAGAATCCAATACTCTGCTACTTTACATTTTTCTTGAAAGTCAATTATTCGGGAAGTTTTGGGAGGGGACGGAGCGTACTGAGAACCGGAACTTTGTGAAGTACTTAATTCCTCTTCTGACGTAGTATTTGTTTTTTCAGTCTCACATTCTCGTACATGAGGCATGACATTGTCATCATTTCATGGTTCATTTTCATCAGTGTCCAGAGTATGACTTTCTTCAACTGCTTCCGATTCATAACTCTTTAATAAGTCATATATATCATCAACAATTTCAAGTTCCTTCCGCGACATTTCACTGTCTCCTTATAACCCTCTTCATTTAGTTTATCCAGAATATTAATCACTATATTCACTGGGTTCATCTTCTTCAGCTCACTACACATAACATTACACAATAAACTGCAATGTAAAAACTAGCTGACAGCGCGACTATAGCAGTACTGTCTTCGCTCTTGCGTCTAGCATTGCTGCGTGATATAGTTATTTGCAATCTAAGTAGCCCATGTCAACTTGATCTTGATTGGTCACGATCTCTGGTGTTGAGTGCGTTCGAGTTGTAAAATTTACGTATTTTGCATTGATTTTAATGCTTAATCGAATGGTGATAAAGGTAAGTCTTTCTTTTTTTACCCCACCTGAAGGTTTACTTGTCAGCCTTAAAAAGAACCTGATCCAAACTTTAGTGATGCCCCACTTCGATTATTGCGATTTTCTATTCACGAATCTAAATACTGATCTTGGCCATAGACTACAGCGTGTTCACAATATCTGCGTTCGTTTCGTTTGTAACTTTAGAAAATTCGATCATGTAACACCGTCACTAGAATTGTTGTCTTGGAGTCCACTTAAAGAAAGAAAATTCTTCAGCTCCCTCTTATTACTGTGTAAAATCATCCACACCTCCACACCCTCTTACCTAGCATCTCGTTTTGTTTGCCTTACACTGCCTCGAACCCGGAACATGTACCTTCTCTATATTCCTCTGCACAGAACATCCTTCTACTCATCATCTTTCAGCATATCTATTCTACGCCTCTGGAAGTCTCTCCCCGACCATGTCAGAGACTGTCGGACTATATCAAAATTCAAATTTAATTTAAAAATCGCATTCTATAGTCCCGTCGCTCTAATTTCCGGCAGCCAATCGCGTTGCAGGTCGGCTACATTTAAACGTGTGCGTATTGTGATTCGCTGATTCATTTCTTAAGGCTCGATAAATACTTAATATAATCGCCCGCCATTTTATCTCTTTCGTTGGCGATCGCAGAAAGCACACGAAGACGTTATTTGCCGCTCAATTATTTGCTGAATTACATTGCGTTTGATTTATTATCATAGGAGCTACGACATGATAATGTTTAACGGTGTGGCAAATAGATTCCTCGTATGGTAACTCGGCAACGTAAGAACAAAAATGGCGAACGATATTACCTATCTAGACTTTATAGAGCGTTTACTTTCTAAGACGTAAGCAAAGAGGCGGAGTCACGCAGGAAATAACAGCGTCGGGACTATAGTTCATGGAATTGCTTGTTGAACACCTGTCAGGTTGTGCAACTTTGGCTTAACCCGTGACATATAGTAAATATTGTAACTATGCTGTTGTAAAATTGACAATTAATATGTAATGTATTTATTGTTAGTACTATTATTATTATTATTATTATTATTATTATTATTATTACTATTATTATTATTATTAGTTATCACCATCATCATTGCTATCTCTGTTTTCTTTCCTTTTTCTTGTATTAGCTCGATGAGAGCTCTATACTGTTTTTTGACCCTGTTGACACTCTATAGGGCTTTAATTTAATTTGTATTATTTTCATCAGTGTTTGTATTTCTTTTTTGTACTTATATGTGCTATCTGGTAGGATGGAAGAGAAGGCCTTGTGGCCTTAATCATGTCAGATTAAATAAATAAATTAATAATAATAATAATAATAATAATAATAATAATGCAAATCAAGATTTCAGGTATAATTTCCTGTAAAGTTGATTTGAATAATTTCGAGGGAAGAATTGTTCCGGAGCCGGGCATCGAACCCGGGACATTTTGGTTTAACGTACCAACTGAGCTACCCGGGAACTCCACCCGACACCGATCCAATTTTCCCCTCTATATCCACAGACCTCAAAGTGCGCTGACAACCGTCAATAATAATAATAATAAAAATAATAATAATAATAATAATAATAATAATAATAATGCAAATCAAGATTTCAGGCATAACTTCCTGTAAAGTTGATATGAATAATTTCGAGGGAAAAATTGTTGCGGGGCCGAGCATTGAACCCGGGACATTTTGGTTTAACGTACCAACGCTCTACCAACTGAGCTACCCGGAAACTCTACCCGACACCTATCCAACTTTTCCCTCTATATCCACAGACCTCAAAGTGCGCTGACAACTATCAAGCAACCAACATTGAGTGCACACCAACTCTGTGTGACTTAAATTGTGGTTTTCTGTTAACGAACAGTGACGTGTATTATGCAAATCAAGATTTCAGGTATAACTGTCTGTAAAGTTGATTTGAACAATTTCGAGAAAGTTGGTAGAGCGTTGGTACGTTAAACTGAAAGATCCCGGGTTCGATGCCCGGCCCCGGAACAATTTTTCCCTCGAAATTATTCAAATAATAATACTAATAATAATAATAATAATAATAATAATAATAGCCATTTAACAATATAGGAAGTTATCGAGGAAGTAGACGTGACAATGTGACGTTTAGAGTGAAACCTACAGAGCAAAAATCGATCGGCAAAATTATGTTTTAAAAGAACAGCGCACGTTATTGTATAATGCCGGCATGTTAACCATAAGGCCCCAGCGATTATACGTTATTCGGGTCGAGAAATATTACAAATGTACGTGTTTCCAAGGAGTCACCAATCCAAGTAGTGACGGCGCTGAAAATTATTTGATTTCGGTTATAGGATGAGAACTGAAAGTGCATCTCCTCTCGCATTATTCACTATATGGTGAGATCATCCAGTCTCATTAGGTAGATAAATTTCCAAGCTAGATAAGGTATGAAAAAAAAATACTCTCTACGTAACAGCAAATTCGCTACATTTTGTATAATTTATATCTCTCGCGAATGCCACGCGTAGCCTAAAAGTACTATATAAACACCAATGTGTATAGTATTATCAACGTCAGGGAAGTCTTACTGCTTGGGTTAGTAGTGATGGTTTGGGTAAAAATAGCGATTAATGGCACCGGGACGTAAACCAAGGGACTCGGTATGCATTGCAAAGTGGTGCTACTCAGTATGGACGTAATTCTTGTCGGTATACCTTCATAGTACGTAATTCTCGGGGTGTGTACCCAGCTTCCTTGTAGACCCATTCTTAGGACGTAAATCTTGAAGGTGGTTATCACTGAAGTGTATCTAGTATGTACTAGACATATATACTTAGACTTTGGTGAGATTCATCTTTGAGTGGACTAATCTTCAGTATTGGCTGTTGACCTCTTTGTCGATAGTTAGATATTGCAGTGGTCCGTGTTCAGATCTAGCGAAAGCCAAGTGGATGGGGACTCGACTAAATCCTTGACTCTTATTTTGCATTGTGTATAAAAATAGTTCTAATTGTCCAAAAAGTCCCAAATTCCAAAAGTCTACCTAGTGGCCATATCAGGAACATGTGCGCATGATATGGCCACCCTTGTTCGATGTTCTACAAATCGTGATTGTTTTCAGTTTGATAGCGCATTTGTGCTAAGATTAAATAATTTTGGTGTAAAATGAATAAAAGTGACACTTAATAATTTTTTTTATACTTCAAAAGTTTAGTGAAAACAGGTTTTTCCATAAAAAAATGAAGTTTTTTTCTTAAAATACAAAATTTTTGCGTAATCCCAGCTATAAGGTATGCAAATTTGTCAGGTAAAAAAATAAAAGTGAAATGAACTTGATATGGCCATATCAGGAGCAGGTAAGCTTTCACGAAGATCGTTTGATTATGAACAACTCGTAAAAGATACGCCATCAACGACAACTCCAATCAACAGAACATTAAAAACTGAATGGAGTACGATGGTTTTCATGAAACAAGTCTTTGAAAATCATGCATAAAACAAAGGAGACTTACCGGACAAAAATAAGAAGAGGTCACATGAAAACCACAAAACAGGCAACTGACGCCATATTGCTCAACCCGACTGAATAGAAAACGATCAAGTGACATACCAGGATGCCCTTTCACTGGATGCTGCTGTAATTTAGCGGATTTTTTGGTTAACTAACTCAAAATAGGGGGTGGCCATATCAGGAACATGGCCATAACAGGAGCACCCACCTTACATCATTTAATTTATACTGGAATGTTTTTTACCCCTTGACTGCTGAATGCCTATTTTTTTTAATATGACTTTAGAAACTGTATCTCACAAACTCAGAACATACATTAATTCTTATTTCATACACAGACTACAGATACAATATAAACTCGCAATATGTCATTTTTTTTAAACATAGAGGCTAATATTCTGAGAGACGTACACCAGTTTTTTTAAATATAAAGTAAGAGATTATTTCCACAACGCATAACATACTACATTGGCAACGTGATTATACAGTTAGAATTTTCCAGTAACACATTTTCGAATATGAAAAACAATATTTTGAGAGGCGTATGTTATTTTTATTTTTACTGTCTGACCTGACAGTGTTATTTTCAATCAGCTTACGTACATTCACATACTACATTAGCAATATGACAAAAGTATCGTTGGATTTCTTTTTGATGTGTCTAAAATCTTTTTTTTTTTTTCCTACTTCTTTATATAAAATGTACAGGAACATCATTTTATTTTTACTTCAATTTTTATTGTACCTGAGTTTTTGAATGTACTTCACTCCCACCCCTTCCACTAATGAAGCTCAACCGTCCTCCACACAGATCCAAGACCGCATATACAGTCATAGTAGCCTTACGGTCATAGTAAACAATACGTTCCAAAAATATGTTCGCGTTTTCCAGTGACGAAAGAGCTTTCAATATTGAATCATTTTCGCACAGGTACTGTCGTCCATTGCCTACGTCGTATCCCGGTTTCCCCCACCAGCTTTTATTCGCCAGCTAGTGGCTGGGCTGTCTTAGCTCTTTTCTGAGAACATTAATTTCTGTTAGGAATTGGACGTCTACGTAATATTATACAACTGTTTAAAATAACTTCAGTAAAAGTTCCTCGTTAAGTAATTAACTGTCACGTGATTTCCCCCCTTTCTACGACCCTACGATATAACCACTTGGACGGACAGTAGATAGCATGTCTGAGTAATTTTATCTTTTCGGATCGGGCAGAAGTGAAGATTGAA
Organism: Periplaneta americana; assembly: GCF_040183065.1. NCBI lineage: Eukaryota > Metazoa > Arthropoda > Insecta > Blattodea > Blattidae > Periplaneta > Periplaneta americana. Next base: position 2,982,668 of record NC_091123.1, on the reverse strand, counting down.
TTTACAGTACGTAAGGTACTCTTTTATAGAGTAGGTACAGAATTATTTCAACATGAGTTACTAGTACGAAGGACGAACCTGGTAATTGGAATTATGTACAATAGTCTACAGTGCGATAATATGCACATTAGAACTGAAGCCTGTATCGAAATGAACGGCCATCATTTTCAAAAATGTGTTTAAATATCCATATTATGATTATTTTTCAATTTAACTTCATTCTCTATATTGTACGCTAATGTGCTGTAGACAGTATAATATACACTGCATAATGAATACGTCCACATGGACAGCTCAGTTCGTGAGTAAAAACACTCATTGTTAAAACAGTACTGTATTTTTATTAACGAAAAACCTAATGAAAATTATCAAACTCAAAAGCGCAATATTTCCTAGTTTACGTAAATGGATGAACTACTTTTCTTCCCTCCTATACCTAATAAAGTGATTTGTTTGTACGTTACGCCAGTATCATCGAACTCCAGTCGCGGAAGGGGGTAGCAAACGGTGTTGATCCAAAGGTATAGCCAGGTTAATATTAAAAATGTTAGTAAAAATAAAATGATGTCCCTGTAGTTGAGAATGTGAAAAACACGCAGTTTTTAAGTTAATGTCTGCAACTTTGAGCGACTGTCCTTGAGCTTAATTTTAACAGGGCCATTACAAATGCTAGTCACACTGAAATTGCTGTTACTTAAAATCGAAACTAATGTTAGTGGGTATCATAAGAATGCGTGCATAAAACATCTTCTTTCGTTTTGCCAGTTAATATTGTCACTTCTATTAGTACGTCCTGAATGAGTTTTTCACACTAATTCTTGTTTCATTGCATAATTTTGGAGGGTGAATATTTCGCAATAGTACTATTGGTGATTCAATATTAAGTATTAAATTATATGGTAGCAATCCTTGTGGTTTCAAAGAATTCAGTTGGATAAAACACAGTCTGCTCACTATTTAGAACTGCATTGAGAAATAAAATACGTTCCTGGGCTGAGTAAAGATACTTATTGCATGAATTATTTGGTTTTAGCCTTCATGATGTGTAACAACAATGTAATTTAATTTCGTGTTATAATTTCCAAGGCCTCGTGAAAGTCGATGTTGAATACAACGGACAATAATAAAGAACAATTGACTGTAGAATATTTTGCATTTTAATATTATACATGAATATTTGATCTATTTATTTTTATTTCTTTATATTTTTAATTAATTTAACGTCCATTTGCACAATTTTAATGTAGCCTATGTTCTTCTTCTGGTTATGAAGGTTAAATGTGCAAACTTTGGCAAATATCGGTCAAAGCGTGTAGATTTGTATAGAGTACATACATACATACATACATACATACATACATACATACATACATACATAGCCACATTGACTTTTATATATAAGATAATATGAAATACTGTCGTGTATACTAATATCATCTATTTTATTATTTATTAATTTATATAAAAACACTAAAGCATTATACATTATTAAAATGCTACATCATATGTTGGTCCAATAGGTTTATTTCATGATTAAGTATAAACTCAGTAAAAAATAATTACACAAGGAAAATTACTAATGTTGCCCTTCATATGGATTCCATGAACTGTAAATTCATATGAGGTGCAGATACTAGTTATCTTCCTACATCAGGGAACCTCTTGGTAGGTTGCCAGTTTCAGATAACATTCAGTAAACACGGGAAAACAGCTAGATGGAGCCCTTCGATTGGGAAAGCGTTGTCTGTATTAAACATCAGTCAATGCATTACTTACTTACTTACTTACTTACTGGCTTTTAAGAAACCCGGAGGTTCATTGCCGCCCTCACATAAGCCCGCCATTGGTCCCTATCCTGAGCAAGATTAATCCATTCTCTACCATCATATCTCACCTCCCTCAAATACATTTTAATATCATCTTCTCACCTACGTCTCGGCCTCCCTAAAGGTATTGTTCCCTCCGGCCTCCCAACTAACACTCTACATGCATTTCTGGATTCGCTCATACGTGCTGCACGCCCTGCCCATCTCAAACGTCTGGATTTAATGTTCCTAATTATGTCAGGTGAAGAATATAATGCGTGTAGTTTTGTGTTGTGTAATTTTCTCCATTCTCCTGTAACTTCATCCCTCTTAGCCTCAAATATTTTCCTAAGCACCTTATTCTCAAACACCCTTAACCTCTGTTCCTCTCTCAAAGTGAGCGTCCAAGTTTCACAACCGTAAAGAACAACCGGTAATATAACTGTTTTATAAATTCTAACTTTCAGATTTTTTGACAGCAGACTAGATGATAAAAGCTTCTCAACCGAATAATAACAGGCATTTCCCATATTTATTCTGTTTTTAATTTCCTCCCGAGTATCATTTATATTTGTTACTGTTGCTCCAAGATATTTGAACTTCTCCACCTCTTCAAAAGATAAATTTTGCAATTTTTATATTTCCATTTCGTACAATATTCTCCTCACGAGACATAATCATATACTTTGTCTTTTCGGGATTTACTTCCAACCCTATCGCTTTACTTGCTTCCAGTAAAATTCCCGTGTTTTCCCTAATCGTTTGTGGATTTTCTCCTAACATATTCACGTCATCCGCATAGACAAGCAGCTGATGTAACCCGTTCAATTTCAAACTGTCTCTGTTATCCTGGACTTTCCTAATGGCATACTCTAGAGCAAAGTTAAAAAGTTAAGGTGATAGTGCATCTCCTTGTTTTAGCCCGCAGTGAATTGGAAACGCTCTGACAGAAATTGACCTATGACATATCCAATAAAAAAAATAATAATAGAAAGTGATAATTAAAGAAGAAATGAAGGCGAAACAGGAAGTATGGAAGATGATCGTAAGAACGTTTTGAACTGCAAAGTAAATTTTCCTTTAGTGCTACATACTTAACTTCGAATCCCGTTTTCAATATAGCGTGATAAATCTGAAGACGCCATGTTACTGGCCGAGGATTGTAGCTGTACGTGGACGGGCTCCCAAATATTGTGCCGCCTGAATTAATAATTTCCACCCCGGGCGGCCGCTGCTTGCAGAGGGCGAGAGGGTGAAACATCCACCACACAGAGTTTTACACTTCTTTCAAACTTCGCGTCCATTATCTCGAAAGAATTTGCCTTTGTAGAAACAAAACCTTTCTTTCAATCATATTAACTTCTACCCAGCTTTATTTATGTTCACACATTTCATTCAGTATTTATTTTGTTTTTAACTTATTGGTTTTTATTCCGAGTCGTCCGAATATATGGCGGATTATTGTGTTGGCTTTCATATTTCCTAAATATTTCGACATTTTCCCGCTAGTCTTCAGCACTATCTCGCAGAGCCATCTGTAGTGTTAATCGAAATCTTAACACTTATACTTTAGTGTTGAAGTCATATTCAAATGGAAGATTTCAATATGAGCATTCTAACGGTTGTCTTTCTCAGTTTAGGTCCGTAAAATATGGTGTACCTCAAGGATCTGTTTAGGGCCAGTCATTTATTATATTTGTAAGTCATCTGTCTCTAGTATTGTCTAGTCAATGAATCCTTATCTACAGTCTATGTTGTCTTAGTTTTTTACCCTAAGGGTGGAACCAAACCATTTCCCCCTATTATTAGGTAGGGTAAGATAATAACTACCTCCCATTGGAGGTAGCCCAGAAGGACTCAGTATACTCTCCTACATGAATTTTACAATATTAAATGTTTACATAAATTTTGTAGAAAGAAAATTAAAATAAACATATATGAATAGAAAGTGAATAAAAAAATTAAACAGAGTAAATATGATGACTCAGAATTTGGCAAGAGCGTTTCAAAACTGAAGTTATGACGTCAGCAGTAAGTGTCTGTGGTAGATGAAAGTCTTCCTGAAGCTTTCAAAGAACTTGGGAATCACACCACGAGCTCCAACAAGAAAACCGATCACCTCAATGTCCACAAGCTCGTATTTTGCTTTGAATTAACTGTTGGCAGATAAATGTTGATCTTTTCTAGTGAAATATAGTGATTTTCTGATTGTCAGAATGAATTTTCTTTCACCAACTTTGTTTCGAATTTCGGTACTGACAAATACTAGGCCTACAACTAGCAGTTACTTTTTAACTGTTATGTTGACAATCGTTTGCCTTTACAGAAGTTGCCAACGTTCATAAAACAAAAATTACTAGGATGTGTTATTTGAACGTAATTAATAATTATTATTAATATTAAGACGAATGTATTAATTAATAGGTCGGTTTCGAAGAAAATCCCGAAAGAGCAAAGTATATGATTATGTCTCGTGACCAGAATATTGTACGAAATAGAAATTAAAAATTGGAGATTTATCTTTTGAAGAGGTGGAGAAGTTCAAATATCTTGGAGCAATAGTAACAAATATAAATGACACTCGGGGGGAAATTAAACACAGAATTAAATATGGGAAATGCCTGTTATTATTCGGTTGAGAAGCTTTTATCATCCAGTCTGCTGTCAAAAAATCTGAAAGTTAGAATTTATAAAACAGTTATATTACCGGTTGTTCTTTATGGTTGTGAAACTTGGACTCTCACTCTGAGAGAGGAACATAGATTAAGGGTGTTTGAGAATAAGGTGCTTAGGAAAATATTTGGGGCTAAGAGGGATGAAGTTACAGGAGAATGGAGAAAGTTACACAACGTAGAACTGCACGCATTGTATTCTTCACCTGACATAATTAGGAACATTAAATCCAGACGTTTGAGATGGGCAGGGCATGTAGCACTTATGGGCGAATCCAGAAATGCATATAGAGTGTTAGTTGGGAGACCGGAGGGAAAAAGACCTTTGAGGAGGCCGAGACGTAGATGGGAGGATAATATTAAAATGGATTTGAGGGAGGTGGGATATGATGATAGAGACTGGATTAATCTTGCTCAGGATAGGGACCGATGGCGGGCTTATGTGAGGGCGGCAATGAACCTCCGGGTTCCTTAAAAGCCATTAAGTAAGTAAGTATATTAATTAATTAATAAAAGTAATATTCGGTTTATAGAGTTTGTGCTAATAATTTCATGTGGTCAAACAAAAGACCTGTTTAAGTTAGGTTTCATGAATCTTAAACTGTTTACTCAAAGCAATGAATTTTATGTTTTCAGAAGAAATACATTTTAATATTAAATCAATCAATAGTAAGTAAATAAAAATTATTATTATTATCATGCTAATAATTTTTATAATTTTCATCTTAAATTCAAGCTTAGATATTATGACAATGGTGATATATGTATCATGTATGAACAATAAAGAATATTTGTATTTGTTCTACTGATATCTAGTCAAAACGTTATAGACTAAAACTCACTGTCCGACACATTTTGTTTATATACATCTGAATCGAAAAAATGTTTAACATAAGGACCTCGATTTTACATCCTTATCAAAAGGATTCTTTCTGAAAATGTAAATATTTATACATCGACAATGGAAGTAAGCAATTAGAGAACTTTTAACAGAAGTGAAATTTGCTGGACCTTATTGTGCCTTATTTGGGCTAGAGAAATATTAAGTAATAATCGCTAGGAACCAAATACCTGTTTTATAAAACGGAACCTGGTGCCTAATCAAACGGTAGTAAATCTTGAATTCAAGCATTCCTGATTTTCTACGTTTGAGGAATATATTCCACAAAAATATATTCATAACGTTGTAACCACATCCATTCTCAGGTTTAAAACAATGTAAGAAGAAAAATTGCATCTTATTCTTTCGCAATCTACAACGAATCTAAAAAGTAGAATTTTTTCATTGTTCACATTGCCCTTCTCGTTTGAAGGATAAAGTAGCTCGAACCTACGAAACATTGTACAAGTCTTACATAGCATTTTACTTTCATTCTTTTTCCAGCAATGTAAGAGGTCGAATTAAGACAATATATTCCGATTAATCCACCGTTGGTTTCTCACTTCATTTGTCTCATTCCGAAATGACAGTTTCCATAGCAACCGAAATAAAAAGAAATTGAAAACACTCATCGTGATGTTTATGGCGATTTTTTACTGAATGGTGTTCTTGGTTTTAGGTAATAGTAATATGTGTTACAAGAGCGGTATGTTGACGTTTTCATGGTCGAGGAAAAGATTGAAAAAGCGAAACGTAGTTGAGCTTTTTTAATTTCCGAGAACATGAAAACAAACATACCGCTCGTGTATCGTACATTATTTTGTGCGAAGATCGTTTATTACATACCTGAAAGACGAATTTCTAATTAGTTGCAATGAAATCTCCATGTTGGTTTCCGTTTAATGACGGCAACTTCAGAAAACCAAAATATCTTTCTTCAACATTGTTGCTGTAAAATGTTTTCTGTGTTTACTATACTCCAGCAGGCCGTGATATACGTCTGTCTTTTTTTCCCCCAGTCTATAAATGCGAACTTAAAACAAACGGTAAGGTTATGTAATGATTTATTTTTCATTTTAATATTTTAACAATATTATTTATATAACATATTGCAGTAATAACATCGGCATCTGGAATCTTGTTGATTTTTTCACGGCTTCCTTAATGTTACTTGTATCAGGAATGCAATAAGTTTCGTGGAGTAGTAGACTTTACTTAATTTTTGCAAATATTTAAAAACAATAATTAACATTGCAATTTAGGTGAAATTGCAGTGGTAAGTTTCCAATTTATAATTATTACTATGTTAAACGTCTCTAACAATAATATGTTAAAAGCCTAAAGCAGTAAAATGAATGTCGCGCTTAAGCGGTAAGAAGAGGGAAATTGTTATGTGTGTTACGTTGGGAATACTGAATGTGGTATTTCACACTTACCGCGTATTGGTTCTGTGCGGAATACAAGCAAATACGCACGATCTCGCACAAAAGTGATCTTTAACAAATTTCAAGTGATTTATTATGAGTCCTGGCTTCGGAATAAGCCAACAAGTTACGTGACAGCCTAAAATGAAAATCTATTTTTCTCATTTCAGCTATGGTATAGCTCATTTTATAAAATTGTGCGAGGTATTTTTTCTTTCATCCTGTTACTGTAAGATAAATTATATGTTGATATCATTACCTCCTACAGTTTCTTGAAAAATAGTCGCTATATTTGTCCAACCGTACGAAAGTCGTTGGTAGGTCATGCAATTTGGTAACCTGTAACAGATCTGTCTTCTTATCACAATCAGTCGAAAGAAAAGCTTTTTTTTCACGTCACTTGTTTTGTTGAGACATTAGAGCGTTGAAATGTTAAAGCAGGTTTCTTAGCAACCAAAGAAGGAAATAAATAGATGCCATCAATATGACACGAACACTGTCAGAATGCGATTTATATGTTTTGGAATAATTCAATCTCGGCACAGGTTTGAAACCTGCTTGGGTTAATAAACCAGCTTGTTTTTACGAGGTTTTCTCAACTTTGTCGTGTATTAGGTAATATGATGGGAACAGTATAGCTGCACCTTCTAAAATTGACACCACAAATTTAAATTTATTCATTCATTCATTTAATGTTCTACCCAAAGGCAGGTCCTTTTACTGCAAACCCAACTTTCTCCAATCTTTTCTGATGTCAGTCATATGGCTACTGCAAATGACGTCACCTTGTGTTACCAGATTTCTTTAACATAACAATACTGTAAACACAGAAGTCGAATTGTCTTTATCTGTAATATAAACATACTTTACCTTACTGTAAACATGGACACATAGTAAAGACAAAGAAAGTAAACAAAAGAAATCTAAGATATATGGCCAGTTTGTCCAAGTAATATTTAATTTTACTTAACGAATCTTAAATTAACAGTCTGTTTATTTTTAACGCTTTGTTAATGTATTTTCCATTTGTTCAACATAATTTTCTTTAAGATAACCAACACTTAACTATAACGTCTGTTAGCACTATTTTAACTACTCAACAGGAGTTGGTAATGATTCTACACCTGTAAGACAATTTTTGATTGGCTAAAATTAATCTTTAAATTCTATATTATAGAGTGAGTCATGAAACTTGCATAAAACGACAACCTGTTATAGTAGGCCACGCTCCATAAACAAACAGTTGACAAATGAAAGTTGTAGGTGACGTACTGAATAATAATTACAAAGTAAGGTTATATTTCCTCATTGTTACTATGGATACGAAATACGAAAGAAATAAAATAACGCTGATGTATTTAAACAGTCCAAAGTATTTTTTAAATGTAATATTACCAGTCATATGCTAAACATTCCCTACAGAGAGACACAAAATATTAATTTCGCACCTTCTGTTCGAACAGCTGTGGAGACATCGGCCATATTTAACTAACTGTTAAACGAGTTAACTGCCCGAAATCCTACATTTAAAATTAACAAACTGTTAAACCAAACTGGTGTTGAAAACATAAAATTTTATTAATTAACAAACTGTTTAGAGTTTAACAGTCGTTAAATTTTCTAACAATACGGCCAATGATGTTTTAAAGTATTGCCGTGTACAATTTTTTTTTAATCCTTTTATAAATAGAAAAAATATTTTAGACAAAATTTGTATTGTTCGTAAAATCTGAATTTGATGAAAAATATTTTGGCTCCCATTTAAAAAACCAAATTGACCTTAAAATGACATTGATAAGGAAATGTAATTTTTTCCCTTCAATGGAAGAAATGTTTATTCAGAATTGTAATCACAGAATCACGTTATTTTGGAGACAAGCAGCTGTAGAAGAAGATAAAAACAGATAGGAAGTCTCTAGAACTTTTGATATACTACCGACATTGAATTTGTTGAGAAAGAAGCAACATATTTTAACATTTTTAATGATGGTTAATGATGGTGATTGTGGTGGTAGATGGAACCTAGGCTGTGTTGTAACAGTGGCAGGCGTCGTGCCGGGAGAGGCCTGGGAGGAATCCTGCTAGCTGCAGGACGGGGATCGAAGATAGCCGGGACAGCGCTGAGTAGAGAGGGCGTCTCTTACAAGACAAGCGAATGACTGAGAGAGGAGTGAGATGGTGGGATAGGGATGCAATTATGTAGTATTGAAAAGGAAAGTAGCAGTAGGGAGAAAGAAATGAGAAGTGGAGGATTAAAATGAAGAAATGAAGAACCATGCAAGTAGGATAATTGACTGATAAATAGAAGAAGAGAGAAGAGTTGAAAGAAGCATGATAAAGAAAGAGAAGAAAACAGTTAGAAGAAAAGAGAAACAAAGCAAGAGAGTAATCTAAAAATAAAGTAAGAAATTAGGGACAAACAGAAGGTAAGAAACAGCTATGAAAAAAATATGTATAAAAGGAGATGGATAAATAGAGAGAGAGATGTATGTATTTATTCACACAGCAATGGGTATATACCCGGTGGCAGTGGTAACTAATTACACTCAATAATGACAATAATAAACTTGTTAATTAAAAATACAATTAATAATACTAATAATTAATCTAACAATAATAATAATAATAATAACAGGGAATATCGTAAATTAAATGAAGCACGATCACTTAAAATAACATTTAAAGTAAATCTAATTTGTATCTTAACCCTAAGTTCGAACTAAAACCCACGAGTATGATATGTTCATATCTGCACAAGTACCTTTCAACACTACACTCATTTCGCTGTCAACTCACTCACTGCACTGGAACTACGACACATTTCACTGATTCTATCCTGATTTCACTAACACTTCAAAAACATTTCAGTGTTCAAATACTTTGCACTGCCACTATCAACTATAAAGCTTCCCTGACAGGAACACGTTTCACTTACACTACACACTTCACTGACACAACACACTTCACTGACACAACACACTTCATTGACACAACATAATTCTTCATTGATAAAACTCTTCAATGACAAAATATCATTTACACCCTTTAAATACTGTGCATAGTTATCGTCTATTAGTGAAGTCCTTAAGCCTATTTTTAAATACATTTTTGGTTGTTGGTAAAGCCTTTAGTAAGTCTGCAGGTAAAGCATTCCAGTCCCTGATAGTACGATTGAGAAAAGAAAACTTTCCAGTGTCCGTCCTCTGTCTTCTTTCCCTCAATTTATAAGAGTGGTCGTTCCTTGAAGAGTAATTTGGCGGCTGCAAATTATTGAAAATAAGCTAAGTAAACTGACATCATAAGGGAAGAAACGGGAGAAAAGACAAGAACTTCAATCGAGAAAGAAAAACAAAAATGTATAATAGGAAACAAGCCCACAAAAATGAAGTAGAGATGGAGGCAGAAATAAAGAAGTAGATGGTAAGAGAGCCAAAATCTAAGCAAAGAAACGATGGAAAAAAGCAGAATCTAAGAAACAGATACGTGAGAAAGGAAATAAGAAACGTGAAAAGGGCGAAGAAATAGAGAAGATAGCAAACAAAGAAGAAAGCGAGTGGATAAAGAAGCAAACATGTAAAAAAATTGAGGAGAAAATGCAAAGAAAATGCAAAAAAAAAAAAAAAAAAGAAAGTAAGAAACACATATACGAAAGAGGAATAACAGAAGTAATGAAGAAAGGAAGAAAGATATTATAATGACTAAAGTAAAGAAAGAAACAGAGCAAAAAAACATAAAATAAAAAAGAAGAGGCATACATGAGAGAATAGGGGAAAGGAAATATTACCGAAAAAATGAAGCGATGCAGGAGAGGAAAGGAAAAAAAGTAAAAAAAGAAATAAAATAGAGAGAGAAAACAGGGAAGGAAAAGAGAGTTAAGAGGGAATGGAAAAAGGTAGTAAAGATACAAAGAAATTCGAAAAAAATGAACAAGGTAAAATAAAGGAAGAAAATATTATATAAATCAAATGAGAAAAGAGGTAGGTAGGAATGGAGAAAAGGAGAGTGTAAGAATAATAAATAATGAAGGTGGAAAGAAGGAAGAGAAGTAACATGAAGAGTGGGAAAGAAAAGGAAAAGATTAATCTAGGCAACTAGGCTATATAATAAATGTAATTGTATGAATAGGAAAGGGTGAAACGAGGAGGAATAAAATTAAGGTGAGAGAAATAGAAAGGCGAAGAAAAATAGCTGGGAATGTATTAATTAAGAAATAAGAAGAGCAGAAATGTGAATTGAAAAAAAAACAAAATAGTAAAGAAACTGCAAGGAAGGAAGGAAATAAAAGAAAGTAATAAAAAATGAGTAGAAGATTAACTCCATATGTAGATGAAATTATTGGGGATCATCAGTGTGGTTTCAGGCGTAATAGATCGACTATTGATCAGATTTTTTTGTATTCGACAGATATTGGAGAAAAATGGGAGTATAAGGGTACAGTACATCAGTTATTCATAGATTTCAAAAAGGCGTATGACTCGGTTAAGAGAGAAGTTTTATGTGATATTCTTATTGAATTTGGTATTCCCAAGAAACTAGTTCGATTAATTAAAATGTGTCTTAGTGAAACTTACAGCAGAGTTCGTATAGGCCAGTTTCTATCTGATGCTTTTCCAATTCACTGCGGGCTAAAGCAAGGAGATGCACTATCACCTTTACTTTTTAACTTTGCTCTAGAATATGCCATTAGGAAAGTCCAGGATAACAGACAGGGTTTGGAATTGAACGGGTTACATCAGCTTCTTGTCTATGCGGATGACGTGAATATGTTAGGAGGAAATCCTCAAACGATTAGGGAAAACGCGGAAATTCTACTTGAAGCAAGTAAAGAGATAGGGTTGAAAGTAAATCCCGAAAAGACAAAGTATATGATTATGTCGCGTGAACAGAATATTGTACGAAATGGAAATATAAAAATTGGACATTTATCCTTCGAAGAGGTGGAGAAATTCAAGTATCTTGGAGCAACAGTAACAAATATAAATGACACTCGGGAGGAAATTAAACGCAGAATAAATATGGGAAATGCGTGTTATTATTCGGTTGAGAAGCTCTTATCATCCAGTCTGCTGTCCAAAAATCTGAAAGTTAGAATTTATAAAACAGTTATATTACCGGTTCTTCTGTATGGTTGTGAAACTTGGACTCTCACTCTGAGAGAGGAACATAGGTTCAGGGTGTTTGAGAATAAGGTGCTAAGGAAAATATTTGGGGCTAAGCGGGATGAAGTTACAGGAGAATGGAGAAAGTTACACAACACAGAACTGCACGCATTTTATTCTTCACCTGACATAATTAGGAACATTAAATCCAGACGTTTGAGATGGGCAGGGCATGTAGCACGTATGGGCGAATCCAGAAATGCATATAGAGTGTTAGTTGGGAGACCGGAGGGAAAAAGACCTTTAGGGAGGCCTAGACGTAGATGGGAGGATAATATTAAAATGGATCTGAGGGAGGTGGGGTATGATGATAGAGACTGGATTAATCTTGCACAGGATAGGGACCGATGGCGGGCTTATGTGAGGGCGGCAATGAACCTTCGGTTCCTTAAAAGCCATTTGTAAGTAAGTAAAGGGGATTAAGTAATCTTTCGTGCAACTGGGTTATTGTTCCCAGGTGAATACACAAGTTAAATTCTACTAGTTGGTGTGCAAGAAACGAAATAATAATAGTTTTTTATCTGTTTTATTTTTGTTTAAAATTATTTGCAATAATGGCCCTAAGTTTAGTTTTCTTTTATCTCAAAACGCAATTTTATGACTGATCTTTCTTTACCCAAACACCATGAAATTATTGTTGATCGGTTTTTCTAATGATGAGAGAAAAAATCAGAATCACACGGATAGTATTTATCTAGTAAATCAGTGTTATTTTTTGTTAGAAAAGTATTCATCTAAGAATAATAGGGTATTTGATACAGTATTTTTGTTGAACTTTATCCAAGGAATAAGCTGTTAAAATTGTGATCTCGACTATAGCCTTCTGAATTGTACATTGATGAATTATGCTATAATAAATAAAAATAATAATATTAAGAAGAAAGGGCATGAAAAAGAGAAAGATTTAATAATGGAAAGACAGAAAGTATAGCACTTACCGGCTGAGTAAATAGTGAAGTCAAGAATAAAGTATACAACCCCTAAGTGTCATAATAGTACATTATGCAACGAGCCTGTAATGATAGTAATTAAGAAGCGAGTATGGATATTTATGAAACGAGCGGAAGCGACTTTCATAATTTTCATACGAGCTTCTTAATTACCATTATAGGTGAGTTTCATACGACTTTTTATGCTCGACCATATTTCTAACTTGAAATTACCGGTATTCAGATGTATACATTTTATTCGTATCTGACAAGATCGGAAGTGACCTTGTTCTAGGTCGTGAATTGTGAGATGTGCGCAGACGCGAAAGTATTGATTTTTTCCGAGGAACAATAATGCCATTGACCTTGACGTAGTCCCGTTAAACTTGATAATATTATAATATCATAACCTTGATTATTGAATTCGACATTGAAAAACGAGATGACAAATTGAATTTATTTGAATATTATTTACAATTAACGCTAATTATTATAGTAACAGAACATAACCTTCTGCGACAGTATTGGATTTCCAGCCTCCGTGACTTTTCGCTAATTCTCTTTCGATTGCATATCCGAGAATAATCGATACTTGCGGTTTTATAACGGTACAAAGCTGACTTGTCATTGGCTGAACACCTGTACTTTAATGAGTAGGTGTACTTTAATGACATGCATTAAAGGACTGCTATCAGGTGTATAATTACTACATTTCGGCATGGTCGAGCATAAAAAACTTCGATATCTTGCTTCTAGAGATGAACGATTAAGGCGAATTGGAAGGGACCAATATGCCAATCCTGGAGTAAAAAATCTTATTTTATTATTTTGGAGGACAGCTTATTTTGTAAGAACATCAGAAATCTATGTTATTGATTTCCTTCTAAATTTCGGAGCTCCATAATGAAAGAATTTCTTTTTCTAAATTTGGAGAATAACGTTTTATAAATCTAATGCCTGGCCTGTCCTAATTTTGAGAATATGTTAGTGATTTTCTAAATTGCAAAATAGTCCTTCTCTGAATTTGAGAAAAGCGTCTTTCTTAAATTTGAAAATAACTATTTTCTAAATTAGGGAATAACTTTTCCTGAAGTTGTGAGAATAGCTGTTTCTTAAATGAAGAATGTCTCTTAGATTGAAGAATAGATCTGTCTTCAATTGGGGGAACATCTCTCTTAAATTGGAGATAGGTCTTTATCCAATTGGAAGAATAGCTTCTGCTTAAAGCAGGAAATGGGTATTTTTTTAAATTATATATAAATTTTTCTTAATTGGGAATATCTCTTTCTTAAATAGGAGAATAAGTCCTACTTTAAATTGAACAATAACTCCTTAAAATTAACAATAGTCTCTTCTTAAATCGGAGAATAATTAATTCTTTAATTGGAGAGTAACTCTTTCTTAAATTGTAGAGTAACTCTTTATTGTACCGGAGAATAACTCTTTTAAAATTGTTGTAGAATAGCTCTTTCTTATGTTGGAGAATAACTCTTTATTGTATTGGACAATAACTCTTTCTCATATTGGAGAATAACTCTTTATTGTACTGTAGAATAACTCTTTTAAATTATTGTAGAATAACTCTTTCTTATATTGGAGAATAACTCTTTATTGTACTGTAGAATAACTCTTTTAAAATTATTGTAGAATAACTCTTTCTTATATTGGAGAATAACTCTTTATTGTACTGTAGAATAACTCTTTTAAAATTATTGGAGAATAACTCTTTCTTATATTGGAGAATAACTCTTTCTTATATTGGAGAATAACTCTTTATTGTATTGGAGAATAACTCTTTTGAAATTGTTGTAGAATAGCTCTTTCTTATGTTGGAGAAGAACTCTTTCTGATATTGGAGAATAACTCTTTATTGTATTGGAGAATAACTCTTTTAAAATTGTTGTAGAATAGCTCTTTCTTATGTTGGAGAATAACTCTATCTCATATTGGAGAATAACTCTTTATTGTACTCTAGAATAACTCTTTTAAAATTATTGTAGATTAACTCTTTCTTATATTGGAGAATAACTCTTTCTTATATTGGAGAATAACTCTTTATTGTATTGGACAATAACTCTTTCTCATATTGGAGAATAACTTTTTATTGTACTGTAGAATAACTCTTTTAAAATTATTGTAGAATAACTCTTTCTTATATTGGAGAATAACTCTTTCTTATATTGGAGAATAACTCTTTATTGTATTGGAGAATAACTCTTTTGAAATTGTTGTAGAATAGCTCTTTCTTATGCTGGAGAATAACTCTTTCTCATATTGGAGAATAATTCTTTATTGTATTGGAGAATAACTCTTTTAAAATTGTTGTAGAATAGCTCTTTCTTATGTTGGAGAATAACTCTTTCTCATATTGGAGAATAACTCTTTATTGTATTGGAGAATAACTCTTTTAAAATTGTTGTAGAATAGCTCTTTCTTATGTTGGAGAATAACTCTTTCTCATATTGGAGAATAACTCTTTATTGTATTGGAGAATAACTCTTTTAAAATTGTTGTAGAATAGCTCTTTCTTATGTTGGAGAATAACTCTTTCTCATATTGGAGAATAACTCTTTATTGTATTGGAGAATAACTCTTTTAAAATTGTTGTAGAATAGCTCTTTCTTATGTTGGAGAATAATTCTTTCTCATATTGGAGAATAACTCTTTATTGTATTGGAGAATAACTCTTTTAAAATTGTTGTAGAATAGCTCTTTCTTATGTTGGAGAATAATTCTTTCTCGTATTGGAGAATAACTCTTTATTGTATTGGAGAATAACTCTTTTAAAATTGTTGTAGAATAGCTCTTTCTTATGTTGGAGAATAACTCTTTCTCATATTGGAGAATAACTCTTTATTGTATTGGAGAATAACTCTTTTAAAATTGTTGTAGAATAGCTCTTTCTTATGTTGGAGAATAACTCTTTCTCATATTGGAGAATAACTCTTTATTGTATTGGAGAATAACTCTTTTAAAATTGTTGTAGAATAGCTCTTTCTTATGTTGGAGAATAACTCTTTCTCATATTGGAGAATAACTCTTTATTGTATTGGAGAATAACTTTTTATTGTACTGGAGAATAACTCTTTTAAAATTGTTGTAGAATAGCTCTTTCTTATGTTGGAGAATAACTCTTTCTCATATTGGAGAATAATTCTTTCTTATATTGGAGAATAACTCTTTATTGTACTGGAGAATAACTCTTTATTGTACTGGAGAATAACTCTTTTAAAATTGTTGTAGAATAGCTCTTTCTTATGTTGGAGAATAACTCTTTCTCATATTGGAGAATAATTCTTTCTTATATTGGAGAATAACTCTTTATTGTACTGGAGAATAACTCTTTTAAAATTGTTGTAGAATAACTTTTTTTTCATACTGGAGAATAACTCTTTCTTATCACAGTAACTCTTATATAAATTTAAGAATAATTTTTTCTAAAATTTGAAATATATCTCCTTATACATTAAACAGTATATTTTCTACATTGGAGATTAGCTCTTGATAAGAGACCTAATAATAGCTTCCCCTATCATTTCCACCCCCTTAATAGATCTGCTTACAAACTCAAAATGGTCACACCATGTTGTACACCCAAATAGTTTAAACGACACATTTATATGTATTGGCAGGGTTTTATGTACTAGATTTAAATGTTTCTTAGAGATTTTGAAGACATTAATCTTTCTTCACACATCAGATGTCTCGTGATCAAAGTAGTAGTAGTTCATGTTCATCCCAAGAGATGGCAGTGGCTGCTACAATTTAGAAAAAAATCAAAGCAGACTAGCATTGTAACATGACATGCGTGTTACAGTTCAATGAGGAAATATGTTTAAATACGTCAGGCTTTGCAGTATCGGTTTCTACGTCAGTGATATTTTTAAAGGTCTTGATTAAATACTGTAACAGTGTTGCATTTTGGTTCAAACAATCTTAAAGAATTCATACCTTTTGTTTCATAACTATGAGAATACAATTCAAAATTATTACGATTTTTATGTATGAATTTTATTAATACAATAGAATGAATTTGTCTTATTTTAAGAACATTAAAGTCTAAAAACAATTTTTGAGATGGAAAATCAATAGGTTTATGAAGACATATTTCAATTACTTTTTCTGTAATAAATAAAGTGGATTAAAATTGATTTTAAATAAGCTACCCTATCCTATAATTCCATACATAATTACCGATTGAAATAAAGTTAAATATATTGTGCGTAATAAACTTATTGACAAGTAATTCCTCAATAAAATAAAATAATACATTATTTTTCGTAATTAATTACAAATGCAATTAAAGTAGTGCTTCCATTTTAAATGATTGTCAAAAAATTTGCCTAAAAACTTAACTTCGGAGAACTCCTTAATAATTTACATTGTATACGGCAACAATTAACTTCAGAGGACTCCTTAATAATTTACATTGTATACGGCAACAATTAACTTCAGAGGACTCCTTAATAATTTACATTGTATACGGCAACAATTAACTTCAGAGGACTCCTTAATCATTTACATTGTATACGGCAACAATTAACTTCAGAGGACTCCTTAATAATTTACATTGTATACGGCAACAATTAACTTCAGAGGACTCCTTAATAATTTACATTGTATACGGCAACAATTAGAATTATGTAATTTAATACTTAATATAGATGTAGGAGGTTGTTACATTTTTCAGATAATGAGAATGGAATAATTATGGTTTTATTTTCGTTCATAGAAAGATAATATTTATGTTAAACCATTTTTTTATTAATTTAATTCCATTGTTTGAATTATTATAAGCATCATAAGAGGTTTTTCCACCAAAAAGTGAAATTGTGTCATCTGCATGAGAATAAAGAACACCATTGTATTGTTGTAAGTCCATTTTCAACAAGTCATTAATGTATTAAAAATAAAATAGGGCCTAGAACTGTACCTTGGGGAATATAAAGACAGAAATAGTTAGTTTAACGTAGTCTAATTCTCAAGTACTTAAATGTGGTACTGATTTTAAACTGAATCCATTTCTCTGTGATGACCAGAGGCGAATTTCCTCAGTTGTCTATTCTACCCATTTAAAGATAATAAATTCGCAGCATGATAAAGGAAATTAATTTTTGTAATACGACTAAAAACTCTGGTACACGGGAATTTTACTGGAAGCAAGTAAAGAAATAGGTTTGGAAGTAAATCCCGAAAAGACAAAGTATATGATTATGTCTCGTGACGAGAATATTGTACGAAATGGAAATATAAAAATTGGAAATTTATCTTTTGAAGAGGTGGAGAAGTTCAAATATCTTGGAGCAACAGTAACAAATATAAATGACACTCGGGAGGAAATTAAACACAGAATAAATATGGGAAATGCCTGTTATTATTCGGTTGAGAAGCTTTTATCATCCAGTCTGCTGTCAAAAAATCTGAAAGTTAGAATTTATAAAACAGTTATATTACCGGTTGTTCTGTATGGTTGTGAAACTTGGACTCTCACTTTGAGAGAGGAACATAGGTTAAGGGTGTTTGAGAATAAGGTGCTTAGGACAATATTTGAGGCTAAGAGGGATGAAGTTACAGGAGAATGGAGAAAGTTACACAACGCAGAACTGCACGCATTGTATTCTTCACCTGACATAATTAGGAACATTAAATCCAGACGTTTGAGATGGGCAGGGCATGTAGCACGTATGGGCGAATCCAGAAATGCATATAGAGTGTTAGTTGGGAGGCCGGAGGGAAAAAGACCTTTAGGAAGGCCGAGATGTAGATGGGAGGATAATATTAAAATGGATTTGTGGGAGGTGGGATATGAAGATAGAGACTGGATTAATCTTTCTCAGGATAGGGATCAATATGAGCTTATTTGAGGGCGGCAATGATCCTCCGGGTTCCTTAAAAGCCAGTAAGTAAGTACTGTACGTAAGTATGTATGAATCGACGAGTATTTTCCAAACAGATATAAGCCCGAGAAAGGAAAAAAAAAAAAACCTAAATCCCGTTGCCTGTTTATAACAAAGACACTTTTGTGATGGCTCAGGCGTCCATTTTCGTTGCTACAAACATTATTAGAACTGTGCTGCAAAGAAAGGCACAAAACACACACATGGTGTGCATATTGATTTCTCTGCATTACGACATAAAGACCGTTATGGAACTTTTTTTTTCCTCTACGTGACACAATCATTTCCCATTGTCGCCGGTAGGTGGATCTGAGTGTAGTATTCTATCTAGATGGTTCCCACGGAAACCGATAGAGCAGCTTTTTACTCGAATATGTATTATACACTAGCGCCTTTGTTGATCCATAACAAAAGAATTACGAAATTATCTAACTTGTTATCAAATTTAAGCGTAACGGATTGAATTGTTTGTGACTTCCTTTCTCGTCTTGGTTTTTAATTACAGGATGTTCAAAGACAAAATACTGTATTTCTGCAACAAAATTTGTTTAGCGATTTTCACGGAAGTATAAAATTTTCATCATCCGTGGTAAAGAAAAATTCGTGTTTCTCATGCCATCTGTCTACAACGATTCCTTCTAAATTATTAGTTGGGTTTTCTCGCGCAAATGTTTGAAACCCGTTTGGGCCGAGTGCTTGGTTCGATTTTTCCAAAGCTTTTCTTAAATCTAAGGCGTATTTTAGGCAATCCGTAGTGAATCTTCGGTTGGACTTACTTTATTTTGCGATGCTTCATCAAATGTGATGGTTATATAGCGTGTGAGTGAAATGAACGTGATAATACCAGAGAAATGAGTTCAGGTTTCAGCGCCAAAAATTACCCAGCATTTCCTCTTAATGGGTTGAGGGAAAACCCCTTATCCAAACCGGATTCGAACGAGGGCCCGCTCGTTTCATAGCCAGGCATGCTAACCTTACTCCACAGCGGATCCGGAGTTGCGCTCGGGTGCGGGTTCGATTACCGCTTGGGTTGGTTACCTGGTTGGTTTTTTTTTTTAGCGTTTTCACAACCGTAAGGCGAATGTCAGGTAATCTATGGCGAGTTGTCAAAATTACATAATGACTTTATCTATTAAACTATCACCATCTCACTGTCATAAAATGTAAAATATGATTTGTCTACTAATATTTTTATCTCCTTTCTCTCTTATTGATTTTAATATTTGTGTGTTATTGCTAGGCTTATTATGCAGCCATTACGCGCAAACCACGAATTTCAATGAAAAAGTTTTTTTTTCAGAAATATTCGTTTATTATTAGTGTAACACGAAGATAAGGCTCTAACTTTAAATATTATAATGTTTTATTTTCAAAAGGAAAATATTTTCCAAGTTTTTGGCATTGGCTGGGTAATACAGACTGTTTTTTTGTTTTTCTAAAGTTTGCAGCACTTATTCATAGACAGATCAGCTGTTAATGTGTGTTTTTCAATTAATAATAATAATAATAATAATAATAATAATAATAATAATAATAATAATAATAATTTATTTATTTATTTGTTTAATCTGGCAGAGCTAAGGCCAGTAGGCCTTCTCTTCCGCCCAGCCAGACTCTAATTCTAATTGAATACAATTGCTTACATAGTTATTACATTAATACCTAGACCATAAAACAACATGAAAGTAAATAATGAAAGTTGGATAAGTAATGTCGTAGATGAAATTATTGAGGATCATCAGTGCGGTTTTCGGCGTAATAGATCGACTATTGATCAGATTTTTTGTATTCGACAGATAATGGAGAAAAAATGGGAGTATAAGGGTACAGTACATCAGTTATTCATAGATTTCAAAAAGGCTTATGACTCGGTTAAGAGGGAAAGTATTATATGATATTCTTATTGAATTTGGTATTCCCAAGAAACTAGTTCGATTAATTAAAATGTGTCTCAGTGAAACATACAGCAGAGTCCGTATAGGTCAGTTTCTATCTGATGCTTTTCCAATTCACTGCGGGCTAAAGCAAGGAGATGCACTATCACCTTTACTTTTTAACTTCGCGCTAGAATATGCCATTAGGAAAGTTCAGGATAACAGGCAGGGTTTGGAATTGAACGGGTTACATCAGCTGCTTGTCTATGCGGATGACGTGAATATGTTAGGAGAAAATACACAAACGATTAGGGAAAACACGGAAATTTTACTTGAAGCAAGTAGAGCGATCGGTTTGGAAGTAAATCCCGAAAAGACAAAGTATGTGATTATGTCTCGTGACCAGAATATTGTACGAAATGGAAATATAAAAATTGGAGATTTATCCTTCGAAGAGGTGGAAAAATTCAAATATCTTGGAGCAACAGTAACAAATATAAATGACACTCGGGAGGAAATTAAACGCAGAATAAATATGGGAAATGCGTGTTATTATTCGGTTGAGAAGCTCTTATCATCCAGTCTGCTGTCGAAAAATCTGAAAGTTAGAATTTATAAAACAGTTATATTACCGGTTGTTCTTTATGGTTGTGAAACTTGGACTCTCACTCTGAGAGAGGAACATAGGTTCAGGGTGTTTGAGAATAAGGTGCTAAGGAAAATATTTGGGGCTAAGCGGGATGAAGTTACAGGAGAATGGAGAAAGTTACACAACACAGAACTGCACGCATTGTATTCTTCACCTGACATAATTAGGAACATTAAATCCAGACGTTTGAGATGGGCAGGGCATGTAGCACGTATGGGCGAATCCAGAAATGCATATAGAGTGTTAGTTGGGAGACCGGAGGGAAAAAGACCTTTGGGTAGGCCGAGACGTAGATGAGAGGATAATATTAAAATGGATTTGAGGGAGGTGGGATATGATGATAGAGACTGGATTAATCTTGCACAGGATAGGGACCGCTGGCGGGCTTATGTGAGGGCGGCAATGAACCTTCGGGTTCCTTAAAAGCCATTTGTAAGTAAGTAATAATAATAATAGTAATAATAATAATAATAATAATAATAATAATAATAATAATAATAATGAGATAATTTAGATATTTATATGTGATATATATAACCATTAAACATTGAGAAACCTGAAACAGCTATTATTGTTAACAAGAATTGTTAGAAAAATATCTCGTTAGCCTATTCTTAAATTGGTTTGATGTCTGACAGTCCCTGACATTACTCGGTAGGGAATTCCAAAGTCGAGGAACAGCCACAGTAAAAGAAGATGAATATGAGGATGTTCGGTGGGAGGGAATGGATAATATTGAGGAGTGTTGTGATCGTGTGTCTAGGTTATGATGGGTGGATAAATTTTGAAAACGAGACGCAAAATAGACAGGAGTGGAGAAATGCAATATGTGAAAGAGAAGGGAAAGACAGTGGATTTTCCTACGATCTTCTAGACGGAGCCAGGACAACATTTCGAGGGATGGTGTTACGTGATCTGCCAGGCGAATATAATTGTTATTGTTGAAATATTCTGAGAGCCTGCACTGTTAATTCGAGAGCTCCAGGATCAAGTAACTTTTTACTCTGTACTATATTCTTTCTGCCATTTATTTTCAGTAGTTTGGGTTAATAACAGTTAATCTTACAGTTCAAGTAAATATTTTGACTTAGAAATGTCACAGTTGTTTCGAAACTGGAAAAATGAAGGACATTAACTCATCTGTAACATCCGTGACATTGATAAAACAGCTGTAAAATATTTACCGATTATGTTTCTGTGAACTAATTGGATGCCATGAGATTTCAACAGCTTTCACATGGACACCATGAGAATGAATCTCATTTTGCTTGATGCAGAGACCTGAGTTTTACACTTTTTGTTAATAAGGTGTGAAGTGAGTTCACAAATCTTGTAACATCCGTAACGGAAACTTTTCTTTATTTTCTGCAATAATAAAAAAATTTTATTAAAAACTTTTTTTTTCTGTAAAATGATACTGTTCTTCTAAATTGATCCTAATAATAAAATTTGACAAACGTCATTTCATTTTCAGTATAGAGTTTGAAAATAGTAAAAATGTAACATCCTTCACAACTGGAATAGCTATATGACTAATTAATTAATAATATCATTTAATTTCTAGTGTACATATATTTTTAGGTTAAACGCATTCCTTGAATCGTTGTAACATTATAACGTTATTACTGCCTTGTGAAATCATTGTATTGTATTTATTTTAGCTTATTCTATTTTATAGCCTATAAGTTCTGGTTGACTTTAGCTGAGAAATTATTTTTAAATAAATTATTATTATTATTATTATTATTATTATTATTATTATTATTATTATTATTATTATTATTATTATTATTATTATTATCCGTACAGGTCAGTTTCTGTCAGATGCTTTTCCAATGCACTGCGGGCTAAAGCAAGGAGATGCACTATCACCTTTACTTTCTAAATTTGCTCTAGAATATGCCATTAGGAAAGTTCAGGATAACAGAGAGGGTTTGGAATTGAACGGGTTACATCAGCTGCTTATCTATGCGGATGACGTGAATATGTTAGGAGAAAATCCACAAACGATTAGGGAAAACACGGGAAATTTTACTTGAAGCAAGTAAAGAGATAGGTTTGGAAGTAAATCCCGAAAAGACAAAGTATATGATTATGTCTCGTGACGAGAATATGCAACGAAATGGAAATATAAAACTTGGAAATTTATCTTTTGAAGAGGTGGAAAAAATTAAATACCTGGGAGCAACGGTAACAAATGTAAATGACACTCGGGAGGAAATTAACGCAGAATAAATATGGGAAATGCCTGTTATTATTCGGTTGAGAAGCTTTTGTCATCCAGTCTGCTGTCAAAAAATCTGAACGTTAGAATTTATAAAACAGTTATATTACCGGTTGTTCTTTATGGTTGTGAAACTTGGACTCTTACTTTGAGAGAGGTACAGAGATTAAGGTGTTTGAGAATAAGGTGCTTAGGAAAATATTTGGGGCTAAGAGGGATGAAGTTACAGGAGAATGGAGAAAGTTACACAACACAGAACTGCACGCATTGTATTCTTCACCTGACATAATTAAGAACATTAAATCCAGACGTTTGAGATGGGCAGGGCATGTAGCACGTATGGGCGAATCCAGAAATGCATATAGAGTGTTAGTTGGGTGGCCGGAGGGAAAAAGACCATTGGGGAGGCCGAGACGTAGATGGGAGGATATTAAAATGGATTTGAGGGAGGTGGGATATGATGATAGAGAATGGATTAATCTTGCTCAGGATAGGGACCAATGGCGGGCTTATGTGAGGGCGGCAATGAACCTTCGGGTTCCTTAAAAGCCATTTGTAAGTGAGTAAGTAACCAAAAATATAAGATATTTACGATTAATAAACTAATATTTATGATAAAGAAAGTTTGTACTAATAAATATACACTTGTATATTGATCGTAAACGTTCCGTTGAGTTCCGATGGCTCTCAGTGTCCAGTGAACAGCACTTCCTAACTGGGGGATCGATATTGCGCTACTCAGTTGTATGGGCAATATAACAGATGTCGAAACCTGAATTAGGCCTGTTTTCGCGTTGCCCATATCTCTGATAGGGTGGGAATTTATAATGCAATTACGTCAATGGCAACTCCGTTCACTTTTGGGTTAATAATTGACGTTGCTTGGAGTTTGGATCGTGTGGTCAGCTGCGAAAGCACTCAGGGCAGCCAACACTCCACAAATCACGTGCCTGCCGTCATGGACGCGGCAGTTTAGGTGCAGTTTTGGCGATGCACGGGAATGGCACTGTCTTGAGGTTTAATGTGGCTTAAGACGTGAGTAATAGTCTGTTTTCTGCAATAGCTTATGTAACGACCGTCTATTAAGGAAGGCCTATAGAGAAAATGACATTTTTTAAAGCAAAAATTGGATTTTTTTTTGTGATTGGCTCCTAACAAATTACTCTAAGCTTATAATATATTTGCGAAATTCCAAGGGGGTAAGACGATTGAACACCCTCCTAATGACGTCATAATATTAAACTTCTAAGCACTTGAAGTGTCAACATTAAGGGGTATATGTAGTAAACGACCACAAATATTATCAGAAAAAGCAGGTTCTAAATTTCCACAATTTTAAAAGAAAATGAACTCACAATTGGACAAAAATTACAAGGTACCACAACAAGACTTATTAGAACTTAAATATCTGATAAAAGTATAAAAAAGGTTACTAATACTATTTTTTAGAAATCGCTATTTATTTTAAATTAAATTTTCCAAAATTTGAAAATTTTCACACATTATTTCATAACTCCACAACCATTAAAGATAGAAATCTGAAATGTTATACACTGATTTAACATGCATTTATGCAAAAGATAGACTACAATAATGCCCATTTCTTTGAAAATAGAAAAATTAGGTCACAAAATATTATGCCAATTTTAATATATTTTATATAGGACAAATAAAAAATTAACTGTATTAAAATAAACAACTCTACATGTCTGAGAGTTGTCTACTTTTCAGAAATAAGTGTTTATTACATGCAGGAAAAATATTAAAGATGTCAGAGAGGCCATAACAATGTTATGGTTACCAATAATGACGTAATTACAGAATTCTCTTTTTTTTTCATACTCTGATAAAATTGGTTTGAAAAATATTATTAGTAACCTTTTAAATACTTTTATCATATATTTAAGTTCTGATAAGTCTTGTTGTGGTACCTTCTAATTTTTGTCCAATTGTGAGTTCATTTTCTTATAAAATTTTAGAAATTTAGAGCCTGAATTTCTTGATAATATTTGTGGCCGTTCACGTACATATACCCTTAAAGTGAATTTTCTCGTCTGTAATATTTTGTGCATTTCTCTTTCTTCAAATCACTAAGGCTTTTACAATTTTGTACCTAAGAAATTTACTATACTATCCCTAACAATTTTTTGCATGAACTTTTAAAAGAAAACTTATCCTGCAACTCCAACGTTTAAAAGAATAGTACATTATGCAACGAGCCTATAATGAAGGTAATTAAGAAGCGAGTATGGATATTTATGAAACTCGCTTGCACTCGTTTCATAATTTTCATACGAGCTTCTTAATTACCATTATAGGCGAGTTTCATACGACTTTTTATGCTCGACCATATTTCTAACTTGATATTATTAATTTTATTGTATCTGACCTGGAGCAATGTCCCGTATGTTGTGAGATGTGCGCAGACGCGAAAGTATTGATTTTTTCCGAGGAACAGATGTCCACATTGACCTTGCTAGGCCATAACAACCTACAGAGATAACACTGAAATTAAATTAGACATTGAAAAACGAGATGACAAATTGAATTTATTTGAATATTATTTACAATTAACGCTAATTATTATAGTAACAGAACATAACCTTCTGCGACAGTATTGGATTTCCAGCCTCCGTGACTTTTCGCTAATTGTCTTTCGATTGCATATCCGAGAATAATCGATACTTGCGGTTTTATAACAGTAGAAAGCTGGCCTGTCATTGGCTGAACAGTTGTAACCTGAGTCGTCATTGGCTGAAGACCTGATCTTTAATGAGTAGGTGTACTTTAATGACATGCATTAAAGGTCTGCTACCAGGTGTACAATTACTACATTTCGGCATGGCCGAGCATAAAAAAAATTAAAGAAAATATCTGTGTTATTTCACAAATAATTTTTTGTCTGCAATCTGGGATTATTTAAAAAATACTGAGTGCACAGTTCTCTTTCTAATATAGCAATGACGCTGTTTAAAATATTCAAACTAATTTAATTAAATTTTATGAGGAATAGAATTTTGAAAACTTACCTCTTTTTTAATTCAATAACTGTAGTATATGATGAAAGTCAAATTTCTGTAACTCTATTAGGGTGCTAAGATACACACGTGTATCGACGCTAAATAACCTCGTAGTTGATACAGCGTCGTTAAATAATCAACTAAAAATGCACATTTTATTTTCTCTATACTCCTACTTAAGTGCAAATTTATCTGGTTTCGATGAAACAAATGAACATCATTTATGGTTACTAAGTGAAATCCTGATGTTCTCTTGTTCTACAAGTTGTCTAAGCCTGCTATTTCCTGAACAAGGCCCATTGATAAGTTATTTCTTCATTGTTTTTATACATAGGTTTCTTATAGCAGTATTAAATCCTATGTTCTCGATCGGTTTGGAAGTAAATCCCGAAAAGACAAAGTATATGATTATGTCTCGTGACCAGAATATTGTACGAAATGGAAATATAAAAATTGGAGATTTATCCTTCGAAGAGGTGGAAAAATTCAAATATCTTGGAGCAACAGTAACAAATATAAATGACACTTGGGAGGAAATTAAACGCAGAATAAATATGTGAAATGCCTGTTATTATTCGGTTGAGAAGCTCTTACCATCCAGTCTGCTGTCAAAAAATCTGAAAGTTAGAATTTATAAAACAGTTATATTACCGGTTGTTCTGTATGGTTGTGAAACTTGGACTCTCACTTTGAGAGAGGAACATAGGTTAAGGGTGTTTGAGAATAAGGTGCTTAGGAAAATATTTGGGGCTAAGCGGGATGAAGTTAGAGGAGAATGGAGAAAGTTACACAACGCAGAACTGCACGCATTGTATTCTTCACCTGACATAATTAGGAACTTAAAATCCAGACGTTTGAGATGGGGAGGACATGTAGCACGTATGGGCGAATCCAGAAATGCATATAGAGTGTTAGTTGGGAGACCGGAGGGAAAAATACCTTTAGGGAGGCCTAGACGTAGATGGGAGGATAATATTAAAATGGATTTGAGGGAGAGGGAGGTGGGATATGGTGATAGAGACTGGATTAATCTTGCTCAGAATAGGGACCGATGGCGGGCTTATGTGAGGGCGGCAATGAACCTTCGGGTTCCTTAAAAGCCATTTGTAAGTAAGTAAGTAAGTAAGCAAGTATGTTCTATACTAGAAAAACACACGATACGTTAGTACATAAACGATAAGTATTTACTTAATTTATACTTCTTAAGAAACCTGAGGTCTCTTCAGTCGTTTCAGATGTACTCTTCCTACACTTTCATTTGTTTTCCCGATACTCTTTCGTATGACTAGAAATCATTCTAGTGATAATCTTTATGATAGAAAGCGTTGTCTATTAATTTCGCTCCCAATTAATAAGCATTGCATGACGTCATTGATCATATGGTAGCTAGTAGATAACGTTCATTTTCTGCTTCTCCACTTCAAAACTCACCAATGTTCATTTCTTCAATAGAATGGTGAAAATCGAAGTGAGTCAAGTGGTCAAACCACTTGGAGCCCACATAGACACTTTCTCTCAGCCCAAATTCCCAGTGTTTCGCGTATTTTTTAGATATTCCTAATCCCATTTCCCCATTGACATTGACATTGCTTTCTGTTACACATATAATATGGAATTTTCCTGCTTGTACCTGTAACGGACGACGTGATGTCAGAAGAAGGAATTTTGCACACATCACTATTGAACTTTTAGCAATAATGTCATTTTTGAATACCGAGTTATATTAAATATAAAAATAGTACTATAAGTTATTACAATATAACTGTTCACGTAAATTTATAAAAATTAATTTCCCTATTGTTTTTATTTAAATTGTATAATGCATAAACCAAGTCAAAGGTCTTAATTTTAGAGAACATCTTTTGTGTGTAGCTCAGTACTTGTTAAATAATTTCATATATACAGGGTCTAAGCGATATAAAGTGACAAAATTATACAGGGAGTACATATCGGTCTACTGAACAAAATTTCTAGCGAAGTTTAATTATTTCTTATAATTCTATTTTTAATTTGTAAAATATCGTGTTTTTAAGATTTACAGCTTATATATAGGCCTATATTTTACAATTTACAATTTGCAATTTTTATTTACAATTTACATTTGAATTTACATTTGGATAGATACCCGAAATGAGCATATACTCGTGCTCGGGTACAGTCCAGTAGTCTACATAAATTTTACAGAGATCAATAATAATGCTGATGATAGAAATAATAGTAATAATAATAATAATAATAATAATAATAATAGAATAATCGTGACAGAAATTATACAAAGATTGTAATACAAAATAATTCATTAATAATAATAATAATAATAATAATAATAATAATAATAATAATAATAATAATAATAAGTGATAAAACAAAAATATTTACAATAATAAAATAAATACTAAGACGGATAAAATAAAATATAAAACCACTAGCGAGAGTTAACACAACTTAAATAAGCATATAATAACCGGAAAAAATGCCAAACTCGAAAATCAACAGAAAAGTTCGTTGTATCGCAGACGACAGCAACCGCCGTATTGACATTGTGTTGTGCATTAATGGTAGTAGGGGGGAGCTGAAAGTCTACGTAACTGCCGTTCTCTTCGAATCTTCTCGTACGATCATGGGAAGTTAATGCTGTAAAAACAAAATGTCTACGAGTCAAACTGTTCATTATTACCAGGATAAATACAAATAATACTGAAATATATATACACACACACAGTCCAGTTATACATCCATAGATAGTTGCCAACCACTAGGATCGCTACTATCGTCTCATCACAGACAATGCGAAATAGTACCTGCACAGTCTACTGTTCCTAGTACCCTCACAACTCAAGCTTCGTGACTGTATATACTACACTGGGATGCCATGCATATAAGAACTAAGTAGAAGCTATAGTGTTAGTAGGAAAGGATTCTGTGGCTTATAAGCTGGGAGCGGACTGACTAGAAAACACGTGCCATCACCATGGTTGGCAGCAAAACTAGTCCATATCATACAAAGGGGATAGCGTCAAAAGATTGAAAAGAAACTACCACTAGGCCAGTTGCTGTGAGAAATAATCATGGCGTCGCTGCTGTAGCGGTATATGTTAAGTAATTTTAAACTGTTGTATGTAGGAGTTGTAATTAGCATTCTAAATTAATTATTAATCTTCTCGCGGAAGCAAAGGTTAGCCTGACCTTTCGCAACACGGGTTGTGATTTTGTAAGCTAGTAGAGAGTGAAAATTTTAAATCCATGCAGGAACATACCACGTTAGAAGGCTGTGAAACTTATGTTTTCAATTACAATTTTCCAGTGATGTAGTGGTCACAATTCTTGTCATCAGATTTTAAGGGTTGCGGGTTTGTGCCTAATTTAGGGCATTGAAATTAAATTCCTTAATATGTCTTCCTTCAGAGATTTACAGTGAGTGAAAGAATCCTGTTCCTAAAACACAGGGATTCAAGCAAAATTTTCTGGCCCTTTTTCGAACTTAAAACATGTTAAGAACCACTCCTCTCTGTCGATATATGACAATGGAAATTAAGTTCTTCTTTCATGTCCCTCAACTCGAAAGTAAATTCTCTCAAACTGTCGGAAGTACTAGAGTTCAGGAAGAACTTTATTGTACATTAGAAGGTGTGTTGATTGTATAATTTCACCGTGGTTTTTAAACGCAATAAAATTCCATAACAATGCTTCCTCACAAGCAAAGTTACATTCCAAGGCCTAATTCATGTACAGAATATCAATGATATTTAGCTGTCATATCTAAAAATGTTCAGTGAATAACATTCCTTCTCTCACAAGCAAAGTGACATTCCAAAGTATAATTCAGGTACAGAATATCAATGATATTTAGCTGTCATGTCTAAAAATGTTCAGTGAATAACATTCCTTCTCTCACAAGCAAAGTGACATTCCAAAGTATAATTCATGTACAGAATATCAATGATATTTAGCTGTCATATCTAAAAATGTTCAGTGAATAACATTCCTTCTCTCACAAGCAAAGTGATATTCCAAGGTATAATTCATGTACAGAATATCAATGATATTTAGCTGTCATATCTAAAAAAATGTTCAGTGAATAACATTCCTTCTCTCACAAGCAAAGTGACATTCCAAGGTATAATTCATGTACAGAATATCAACGATATTTAGCTGTCATATCTAAAAATTTTCAGTGAATATCATTGCTTCTCTCACAAGCAAAGTGACATTCCAAAGTATAATTCATGTACAGAATATCAACGATATTTAGCTGTCATATCTAAAAAGTTTCAGTGAATAACATTCCTTCTCTCACAAGCAAAGTGATATTCCAAGGTATAATTCATGTACAGAATATCAATGTTATTTAGCTGTCATATATAAAAAAATGTTCAGTGAATAACATTCCTTCTCTCACAAGCAAAGTGACATTCCAAAGTATAATTCACGTACAGAATATCAAAGATATTTAGCTGTCATATCTAAAAAAATGTTCAGTGAATAACATTCCTTCTCTCACAAGCAAAGTGACATTCCAAGGTATAATTCATGTACAGAATATCAACGATATTTAGCTGTCATATCTAAAAATTTTCAGTGAATAACATTCCTTCTCTCACAAGCAAAGTGACATTCCAAAGTATAATTCACGTACAGAATATCAACGATATTTAGCTGTCATATCTAAAAAATTGTCAGTGAATAACATTCCTTCTCTCACAAGCAAAATGACATTCCAAGGTATAATTCATGTACAGAATATCAACGATATTTAGCTGTCATATCTAAAAATTTTCAGTGAATATCATTGCTTCTCTCACAAGCAAAGTGACATTCCAAAGTATAATTCATGTACAGAATATCAACGATATTTAGCTGTCATATCTAAAAATTTTCAGTACATAACATTGCTTCTCTCACAAGCAAAGTGACATTCCAAAGTATAATTCAGGTACAGAATATCAATGATATTTAGCTGTCATATCTAAAAATGTTCAGTGAATAACATTCCTTCTCTCACAAGCAAAGTGACATTCCAAAGTATAATTCAGGTACAGAATATCAATGATATTTAGCTGTCATATCTAAAAATGTTCAGTGAATAACATTCCTTCTCTCACAAGCAAAGTGACATTCCAAGGTATAATTCATGTACAGAATATCAACGATATTTAGCTGTCATATCTAAAAATTTTCAGTGAATATCATTGCTTCTCTCACAAGCAAAGTGATATTCCAAAGTATAATTCATGTACAGAATATCAATGATATTTAGCTGTCATATCTAAAAATGTTCAGTGAATAACATTCCTTCTCTCACAAGCAAAGTGACATTCCAAAATATAATTCATGTACAGAATATCAACGATATTTAGCTGTCATATCTAAAAATTTTCAGTGAATATCATTGCTTCTCTCACAAGCAAAGTGACATTCCAAAGTATAATTCATGTACAGAATATCAATGATATTTAGCTGTCATATCTAAAAATTTTCAGTGAATAAGAAACCTACGTACGCAAAAACAAAAATCCGGTAAGCTGCTAATTAGATTGTTTCAGAAAAACTGACTCCAAAGTGTGCAATTTACTTATCTTCTTCACTTTTTTTAAATAACTTGGGTTAAATGTCCCCCATTACAATTTAAACACTTGTGTAACTTTTTACATAAGTTATGCATCACAGTTTGCACTATCTCACAGTCGATTTTCCTTATTTTCTTCTCGTATATGTTCTTTAAGCTCTTCTGTGTAGCACGCAAACGATTCTGGAAGACTTTGCACTTTAAATAACCCCATACACTGAGATCCGGAGATCTTGCTGGCCAAGTGATGTTGAAATTAGTCATCAGGAAACAAGTTTCCTAGGATAGTCAAGCTGTCCCTAGCAGTATGTACAGTTGCACCATCTTGCTGAAAAAGAGGGTTATTTTATTCAAGTCCATGCAATTCTCCTAAGAGTCGATCTCGGAATTTTCAACGTCGGAGACTCTCTCACTGCTGAACGGGTCGACCTTTTTTTCCACGGCAGTTCGCACTCGTTCAATGGTTTAAGGCGTTCGAAAGGGACGTGTAATAATACCACGAAATGATGAATTAACATTTCCATGAACAAGGCATTTGCTAACTCATTTCAAAATCGTTTTACTTACTTATATACATGCTTACTTACGTACTTACTTACCTACTTTTAAGGAACCCGGAGATTCATTCCCGTCCTCACATAAGCCCGCCATCGGTCCCCATCCTGAGCAAGATTAATCCAGTCCCTACCATCATATCCCACCTCCCTCAAATCAATTTTAATATTATCCCCCCATCTACGTCTCGGCCTCCCCAAAGGTCTTATTCCCTCCGGCCTCCCAACTAACACTCTATCTTCTAGATTCACCCATACTTGCTACATGCCCTGCCCATCTCAAACGTCAGGATTTAATGTTCCTAATTATGTCAGGTGAAGAATACAATGCGTGCAGTTCTGTGTTGTGTAACTTTCTCCATTCTCCTGTAACTTCATCCCTCTTAGCCCCAAATATTTTCCTAAGAACCTTATTCTCAAACACCCTTAACCTATGTTCCTCTCTCAAAGTGAGAGTACAAGTTTCACAACCATAAAGAACAACCGGTAATATAACTGTTTTATAAATTCTAACTTTCAGATTTTTTGACAGCAGACTGGAAGATAAAAGCTTCTCAACCGAATAATAACAGGCATTTCCCATATTTATTCCGCGTTTAATTTCCTCCCGAGTATCATTTATATTTGTTACTGTTGCTCCAAGATATTTCAACTTCTCCACCTCTTCAAAAGATAAATTTCCAATTTTTATATTTCCATTTCGTACAATATTCTGGTCACGAGACATAATCACATACTTTGTATTTTCGGGATTTACTTCCAAACCTATCTCTTTACTTGCTTCCAGTAAAATTCCCGTGTTTTCCCTAATCGTTTGTGGATTTTCTCCTAACATATTCACGTCATCCGCATAGACAAGCAGCTGATGT
Source organism: Periplaneta americana (assembly GCF_040183065.1). Taxonomy (NCBI): domain Eukaryota; kingdom Metazoa; phylum Arthropoda; class Insecta; order Blattodea; family Blattidae; genus Periplaneta; species Periplaneta americana. The sequence continues at coordinate 2,949,146 of NC_091123.1, read as the reverse complement.
AACCCGTTCAATTCCAAACCCTCTCTGTTATCCTGGACTTTCCTAATGGCATACTCTAGAGCAAAGTTAAAAAGTAAAGGTGATAGTGCATCTCCTTGCTTTAGCCCACAGTGAATTGGAAACGCATCTGACAGAAAATATTGACCTATACGGACTCTGCTGTACATTTTACTGAGACACATTTTAGTTAATCGAACTAGTTTTCTGGGAATACCAAATTCAATAAGAATATCATATAAAACTTCTCTCTTAACTGAGTCATATGCCTCTTAAAGCAAATATAACTTGAACAAATCGAGTTGTTTAAATTCTGAGGAATCAAGGAGCAATTTCAAGACATTGATGCAAAGAGAGTGAAGAGTGTATAAGTATTGTTCTCTTCAGATGTTTGGATAAGAATGTAATTTGTATTACATGTTTCATGTTAATTTGAAATAACATGTCTTTCAGTGGTTTTATGGATTAAAAATAATAGGTATTACAATGTTGAAAAAAACACAATTTTACGTTTTTTTTTACTATTTTCTACAATTTTGTGCATTAAGCAAAGTAATATTAATTGTTAATCTATATTTTGTGCAACATTTAATCATTATTTCTCTGCTCATCTTGTTTGTTGCTTGTTAGAACATAAACTGGTCGTATATTTTACAGAAATTTCAAATAAATGAAACGCCTGGATTCCTGGATGTTAGGGTAAGGTTACAGAACTGTATATTGTTTTCATGATATGTTTAGGACAGTTGTTCCCAAATTCTTGTACCCAATTCCAGTATAATTTGGTATTTTGAAAACCACAACCTCCATTCATCCCTAACAATAAGAAGTCAACCGAAGTTTACAGTGAATCACTTAAACATTTCATTATAAATTATCGTTCGATAATATCGTGTGTAAACATCCAGAAATGAACTGCGTTTATTTGTATAAAATTTTTTTCATTTTGAAAATGAGTTGTGTTACATTAAGACGTCTCCTTTGAAGCACCCAACATGCATTGCAACTTTCTAATTGTGTGGCGTTATACTTTAAATTGGGACAAGTGAACAGTAGGCTTAGAGATAACGTAATCTGGTCAACTGAAAAATCGTTTCTATTTGCTATTTTTTCATTCGTGGTTAGAGAAATTAACTCATTTATTTATTCCCACAATTTATCTAGAAATATAACGTGTGTCCTCCTGAAAACAGGTTTCACTTAGTACTTCGGCAATCGAAAGTGACATGGGCAAGTAGTAGCCCACATAGCGGTGATTGCGAAAGGCGGAAAAACCTCGCGGCTTTTATATTACATCACCGACTTAATTCATTGGCTTATGTTGTAAAAAGTGCTGGAGCTATTGCCTGTTATAAATATAGCAAGACACATCGTGTACGATTTTTTCGTTACATACAGGGTGTATAAAAAATAAACCGACAAAATTTTCTGCGCTATTCTAAGCCACATATGCCGCAATATATATCACTGAATGGCAAATTTTATGTGCAGAGAGAAGAATAATATGTCAAAACGCCGAAATCAACTAACCAATTATCATGCCACAAATTGTGCGTATATTATAAACAGTAATCTCGCTAGAGGTTTTGATTTATCTAGAGGAAATCAAAACTCGAGTGGGATTTAATTGACTATTACACGATTAGAAGAAAGTATATAAAGATTAGAAGTAATAAAGTACTCTAATACAATAAAATATTAATTCACTTACGAAAATACAACTGTCTTCAAATGTATTATTGTACCATCTCAACATTACGCTAGATGGCAGCAGTGTTTTATGATTATGTTTTCTTGTTATCAGTTGTGCCAACTATGGAATCTTCATTGAACTCTGTGGACGGTTACTAGTCAAGAAGGCTTTGTTGATTCAGTTTCATTTTTATTAAAACAGTTGCATTCCACGTCAATCATCCGGATCCCAGTAATCAACGTCACTTGACAGATGATTTTCAATAAATCTTAGTATTAAACAATCTCTGATACGTGACTATCCAAAATATCATATAGCAGAAGCTATAACATAACCTAAATAATATAAACAAGTGTTAGAAAAGTTTTAATTAGGGATGATGAAATAAACAAGAAACGTTTTAATTAACGATGATGAAATAAAAAATAAACATGAATAATATTAAAAGAAACAATAAAAAATTTTCAAATTTGAATGTTTTAGTGGTTGGTGGTTCATTTGATATTATATTGGACGTGTGCGTAAAAGAAGTGAACTCGTTGATGTACATGGTGTATCCCTCAACTTATTCAGGATTTCCGAATGATGCTCTTCATATATGACCAGTGATCTTTATTAATTCTTGTTCTTGAATGCCAATGCGAGTCATATTTGAAACTGCTGTGCATCGACTGGAGTGGTTTGTAATTTTATATATGTTTTTGACGTCCAGACCAGCGCAGTTTCAAATGTTGGCAAACAAAGAAACAAATGCTAGGGTAGTGATAAAAATAAACAAATGCTAGGGACGCGATAAAATTAAACAATTGCTAGGGATGCGATAAAATTGTGCGATAAGCAGTCATGATTGGTTGAAAGACGTCCTTTCGTACCGTTTTATTGGTCAAAAGTAGTGTGACGTAGTAAAAGTGTAATAGTCATAATAAATGCGTAAAGTTCAAAATAAATTAGAATAGTAATGTGCTTATAAAATTAACAGAACAGGTACAATACTGCTAGCTTTATTATAGACATACCTACCGTCTAGTACTGCCCTTGTAATAAAATGAAGCCGACACAATATGAAATTTAACTCGTGAAACATATTGGAAAGGTTGTTTTGGCAAAATTCTGCGTACACCGCTGTTCTTAATACATCGATTTTCTTAAAATAATTTATATCAGTTTAATAAAAAGAGTTCTACATTATTCTGCAGTATGTGTAAGATGTACAGATAAATACACATCAAAAGGTGTACAGAGGAATAAAATTATTCCATTTCCACAGAACTATTTTTGCTTACAATTTTCGACTCAGTCATTTCCAGACCAGGGTTCCTCATCTCAAATTGTTACATGTGCTCTTCCCCATCATCCCTGAAAGTTTGTAACACCAGCCCGGAAACACCCTGTATAACAATTAATACACAATAAACTATTAATATACAATACAACAATTAATACAGAATATTACAATTAACATACAATAAACAATTAATGCACAATATAAGACTTAATACACAATACAACAATTAACATACAATAAACAATTAACACACAATAAAAGAATTAATACACAATATATGAAGTAATACACAATACAACAATTAATACAGAATATAACAATTAACATACAATAAACAATTAATACAGAATATAAGAATTAATACACAATACAATAATTTATACACAATACAATAATTATTACAGAATATAACAATTAACATCCAACAAACAATTAATACACAATACAACAAATAATGCAGAATATAACAATTAACATACAATAAACAATTAATACACAATATAAGAATTAATACACAATACAACAATTAATACAGCATATAACAATTAACATACAATAAACAATTAATACACAATACAACAATTAATACAGCATATAACAATTAACATACAATAAAGAATTAATGCACAATACAACAATTAATACAGCATATAACAATTAACATACAATAAACAATTAATACACAATACAACAATTAATACAGCATATAACAATTAACATACAATAAACAATTAATACACAATACAACAATTAATACGGCATATAACAATTAACATACAATAAACAATTAATACACAATACAACAATTAATACGGCATATAACAATTAACATACAATAAACAATTAATACACAATACAACAATTAATACAGCATATAACAATTAACATACAATAAACAATTAATACACAATACAACAATTAATACAGCATGTAACAATTAACATACAATAAACAATTAATACACAATACAACAATTAATACAGCATACAACAATTAATACGGCATATAACAATTAACATACAATAAACAATTAATACACAATACAACAATTAATACGGCATATAACAATTAACATACAATAAAGAATGAATGCACAATACAACAATTAATACAGCATATAATAATTAACATACAATAAACAATTAATACACAATACAACAATTAATACGGCATATAACAATTAACATACAATAAACAATTAATACAGCATATAACAATTAACATACAATAAACAATTAATACACAATACAACAATTAATACAGCATATAACAATTAACATACAATAAACAATTAATACACAATACAACAATTAATACAGGATATAACAATTAACATACAATAAACAATTAATACACAATACAACAATTAATACAGCATATAACAATTAACATACAATAAACAATTAATACACAATACAACAATTAATACAGCATATAACAATTAACATACAATAAACAATTAATACACAATACAACAATTAATACAGCATATAACAATTAACATACAATAAACAATTAATACACAATACAACAATTAATAGAGGATATAACAATTAACATACAATAAAGAATTAATACACAATACAACAATTAATACAGCATATAACAATTAACATACAATAAACAATTAATACAAAATACAACAATTAATACAGCATATAACAATTAACATACAATAAACAATTAATACACAATGCAACAATTAATACAGCATATAACAATTAACATACAATAAACAATTAATTCACAATACAACAATTAATACAGCATATAACAATTAACATACAATAAACAATTAATACACAATACAACAATTAATACAGCATATAACAATTAACATACAATAAAGAATTAATACACAATATAACAATTAATACAGCATATAACAATTAACATACAATAAACAATTAATACACAATACAACAATTAATACAGCATATAACAATTAACATACAATAAACAATTAATACACAATACAACAATTAATGCAGGATATAACAATTAACATACAATAAACAATTAATACACAATACAACAATTAATACAGCATATAACAATTAACATACAATAAACAATTAATACACAATACAACAATTAATACAGCATATAACAATTAACATACAATAAACAATTAATACACAATACAACAATTAATACAGCATATAACAATTAACATACAATAAACAATTAATACACAATACAACAATTAATAGAGGATATAACAATTAACATACAATAAAGAATTAATACACAATACAACAATTAATACAGCATATAACAATTAACATACAATAAACAATTAATACACAATACAACAATTAATACAGCATATAACAATTAACATACAATAAACAATAATACACAATATTACAATTAATACACAATATAACAATACACAATATATTTAACAGTATTCTAAGCCCGACCACCGTCAAGGTCCATAATAGCTGATAATAATTTCTTCATGCATTTCCTTCCACATTTTCTCGCACTGTAATTCAGCCATACTCCCATTATCCAACGACTGAGTTTATCACAAAGCATCAAATTCGCGACTGAAGTACAGGGCGACATTGTGCTGCCATCTATGTATAATCTTTAGTAATGAAACAGGCGACAGGGTTTTGTTTGTCTTTCCATTGATCGTAGGTTGTGTTTAAAAAAAAGTCTGAGACTAAAATAATCACTAACATATTTCAGTCCGAGGCATCATACAAAGAGAGTTTTAAGTGTTCCAAGCCAGGGACAAAGGCGGAAACCCTGTGAGCACAACCACATAGCCTGCGCAGCAAGTTGTAGCAAGGGTCACTCATTGTAGTCTGCAGGGCAATCCAGTAGATGGCAGGGAATACGTTTTTATCAACAGTCAATGTACAGTGCGTTGTGTTCACAAAAAACATCCGCTATTATAAACTGCTATAATTTTGTTACTATGCATATTACGAAATTCATACCGGTGTCATTAGAAAGAATGGCTCAAAAATTTTCAGGGGATGTCTAATTGTACTGTAATTGTTGACGGAAAACAATACGTAGATGGCGCCATAAGAAAAAAAACACGTTTTTCCCGCTCTTTAGCTTGTCCTTGTGGCATTGTTGGATAGAAACAAATTGAGTTACTAGGTATTCAAAATTCTCTAATGGTCGGAGTCAGACAAGTGGCCAAATGCCTTCGAGCTCGCATGGTACACGTTTTCGTAGCCCTAAATTCCATTCAAGGACATGCTGTCATTTAAATGGTTGGTGTTTGTGGTGCTGTATGGATTTGGATATTTTTAGATTGTTATCTGCAAAAAATGAATTTATTAAAGTTCATTATGCATGTTATATTCATTTTAACTCATTTATTCATTCATACTTTTCTGCGCAACGCCAAATCTTTCATTGCAAACCCAGCCTTCTCCAAACTTCCCATTTTTCCGCCTTCCTTTTACTCTCCTCATATGATCCATATATCTTAATGTCGTCAATCATCTGATATCTTCTTCTGCCCCGAACTCTTCTCCAGTTCACCATTCCTTCCAGTGCATCCTTCAGTAGGCAGTTTCTTCTCAGCCAGTGACCCAACCAATTTCCTTTCCTCTTTCTGATCAGTTTCAGCATCATTCTTTCTTCACCCACTCTTTCCAACACAGCTTCATTTCTTATTCTGTCTGTCCATTTCACACGCTCCATTCTTCTCCATATCCGCATTTCAAATCCTTCTATTCGCTTCTCTTCACTTTGTTGTAATGTCCATGTTTCTACCGCATACAATCTACACTCCATACAAAGCACTCCACTAGTCTCTTCCTTAGTTCTTTCTCCAGAGGTCCGCAGAAGATGCTCCTTTTTCTATTAAAAGCTTCCTTTGCCATTGCTATCCTCCTTTTGACTTCCTGGCAGCAGCTCATGTTACTGCTTATAGTACACCCCAAGTATTTGAAGCTGTCCACTTGCTCTACTGCCTCATTTAGAACTCGCACGTTTACCTTCTTTATTTTTCTTCCTATGACCATGTTCTTCTTATTACTTGCATTTATCTGCACCCCATACTGCTCACAGCTGTAATTTAGATCCAGTAGCATATCCCTTAGTATCATCTCTTCTGCTAACAACGCCATATCATCACAAAATCTTGTGAATTTTATTCTTCCTCCTACTGTCACCCCCCACGTTCTGAAAGCAGTTCATTAAATCCTCGAAGTAGATGTAGAACAGGGTAGATGATAAAGGGCGTCCTTTGTTGTACTCCTCTCCCTATTCGACTTCCCTCCAACATTTCTTATCCTATCCTGACTTCGATTCTTTGTTATATGTAAATAGAATTAAATAATCTTCTCTCTTTGTAATAATAATAAAAATAATAATCTGTGGCGCTACCGCCCACGAAGGGCCTAGACCGACCAGCCGGCTGCTGGCTTCACGCCCACATGCCGAAGCAGAGGTGGACGATCATCCAACCAGAATGAAGGTATCGTGTGGTGATCCCCACCACAGCCGTTATAGCTGGTATTCGCAACCGGATTTCGCTACCTATCGTAGCTCCCCAAGTGCATCACGATGCTGGGTGGGCACCGGTCCCATACACTGGCCGAAATTTCATGAGAAAATTTGTTCCCCCATGAGGATTCGAACCAGCGCGCATTCCGTAACGCGAGTCCTAGGCAGGATGCCTTAGACCACGACGCCACGGCGCGGGACCTCTCTTTCTAATACAAACCAATTTTCTTAATGACCCACTCTGTCAAAAGCCTTTTTGAATTCCACAAATAGTACATTCACTTCTTCTTTAGTTTACGAAGGAATTTTATAGAATTACTACAACTTCTGAAGAGTATCGATTTCTTCTATAACACACTTTTGACTAAAATTTGATGATTTTTCAGGAAATCGGTGGTAAATAAAAATGGAGGGAAATTTTATACTAAAAAAGAGACATTCCAAAAACTGAACTATGTTGGTAAATTTCATAACTGTCTTATGGATACATTGCTTTGTTCACCAGGAGACTCAAAGCATTGAAGCCTAGATTTCCTTTGTTGGGAAGACGTGTTACGTCCGTCTGCAATCAGAGCTCGAACACGGCACTGTGGTCGAATTGTTGTTGTTGTGAGATTGCGTAGAGCAGCTCGTGTGTTGAATGAGAGCGGCCGTGTTATTTCAGCCGTACCGATCGATATCCCAGCACGAACCGAGTTGGCTGCCACGCTTCTTCGTTATTGAAGCGACTCTTCTCTCTGCAAGACAGTCTGCAGTACAATGCGCCTGTAGTTATGCAAGACGCGCGGCACGGTTAACATCTCGACATTCCGCAGAAGGGACGATGCGAACTAGAAATGAGACACTTCATATTACAGGATTGGCATAGTTGATAACAAAACACATACGATATTTTATGTAGGTTCGGTTTTCTTTTTTTTATTAAGATGCAGTCATCTGTTTCCTTGACAACACAGTGTAGTCCCATTTCTCATATCAAGTATATCTTTAATGTGATGGTTATCGTTGAAGGCTACATTATTCTTATTTTTTTTTTTTTGCGTATCGTATTTTTACTTTCTCATTAGGCTATAATAATTCTAAAGAACCATTTCTTTGCCAAAAATTATAAATTTTAATTTGTGTTGTGGGATTTAATCGATTAATCGAAAGTAACAGTACTCTTGTGCTTTTAAGTAAGCAATTTCCGAGAGAGAAATAAGTATTGTCGGAATTTTTAGTATGAGTTTGTATTAACAAAATAATAATTAATATCAACTGCAACAGATTAATTTTAATCGACTCGATTATTCGATTAAATATCTTAGATCGATTAATGTTACAACAGATTAATTCCTTATAGCAGTAAAATAATTTTTCATTTTGTACACTTGAAACATTTATGTAATCTATTTATATATAAATTAAAGAACCCTCGAACCCCTAGCTTACAGGAAAGAAGGAAGAAAATAAAATACAAAATTGAAATATATGATTGGAATCAACTGCACTGTCATATTATAATGACGTTATTACATTTTTGTTATTAAGTTATAATTCGGTAACAGACAGGGTTTGGAATTGAACGGGTTACATCAGCTTCTTTTCTATGCGGATGACGTGAATATGTTAGGAGAAAATCCACAAACGATTAGGGAAAACAAGGGAATTTTACTGGAAGCAAGTAAAGAGGTAGGTTTGGAAGTAAATCCCGAAAAGAGAAAGTATATGATTATGTCTCGTGACGAGAATATTGTACGTAATGAAAATAGAAAAATTGGAGATTTATCCTTCGAAGAGGTGGAAAAATTCAAATATCTTGGAGCAACAGTAACAAATATAAATGACACTCGGGAGGAAATTAAACTCAAAATAAATATGGGAAATGCCTGTTATTATTCGGTTGAGAAGCTTTTGTCATCTAGTCTGCTGTCAAAAAATCTGAAAGTTAGAATTTATAAAACAGTTATATTACCGGTTGTTCTTTATGGTTGTAAAACTTGGACTCTCACTTTCAGAAAGGAACATAGTTTAAGGGTGTTTGAGAATAAGGTGCTTAGGAAAATATTTGGGGCTAAGAGGGATGAAGTTACAGGAGAATGGAGAAAGTTACACAACGCAGAACTGCACGCATTGTATTCTTCACCTGACATAATTAGGAACATTAAATCCAGACGTTTGAGATGGACAGGGCATGTAGCACGAATGGGCGAATCCAGAAATGCATATAGAGTGTTAGTTGGAAGGCCGGAGGAAAAAAGACCTTTAGGGAGGCCGAGACGTAGATGGGAAGATAATATTAAAATGGATTTGAGGGAGGTGGGATATGATGATAGAGAATGGATTAATCTTGCTCAGGATAGGGACCGATGGCGGCTTATGTGAGGGCGGCAATGAACCTCCGGGTTCCTTAAAAGCCAGTAAGTAAGTATTCCTATTCAAATTAAGCGGCAGAGGAAACTGAATTCAGAATTAAGCGATACTGGGAACATGTGGTCGAGATTTCGTCATTGCTTTGTTTTAAGATTTAGTTCTGTGTAGCGAAATGTCGGTAAACCAAGAAAGTACAGATCTGAGAAACTAATCTCATACATTTCTGTTTACGTAGAACCATGGAGGAATAGTATTTCTTGAGCGATCGCATTTCTCCTTGGAGGATTGACTTTGACGACTTCTTGGTGAACTGTAAGTCTAGGAGGAAAGCCTGAGCGTGTATGGACAATCATCCCGTTAAAACATAGTTCCTTCTGGTTAAGCTGTTCAGTTAAGCCTCTGTCTATATGGGGTCCTTTACACATTTTGCCGAATGACCCTTGAGCATAGACGTATTGATGTTTCCAAGGACACAGACCAAAAATAATCAAGCCAGCTAAGAGAGATGAAAGCAGTTCAACAGATACAAAGATACCAGGAACAATACGAACATCATGTTCTTCGAATGTCTCGTTCAGGATGTCAATGACAACTGTTATTTTATAAACATCGGGAAGGTGAACAAATCAACTATAAGCTGGGAGCAAGTGTTTGGGTCAATTCCTTCTCAATAATAAGAAAGAAGAAAGAGGACAAATGAATTAGAGTAGTAACAAATTGAAAGGAATACAAATCAAAACAAAATCAAAGGAATCAAGATTGCTGGAGGATGGATTGGTCTACGTATGAGTGATTTATTTCTTTATCTATCTATCTATCTATCTATCTATCTATCTATCTATCTATCTATCTATCTATCTATCTATCTAGCTATCTATCTATCTATCTATCTATCTATCTATCTATCTATCTATCTATCTATCTATCTATCTATCTATCTATCTATCTATCTATCTATCTATCTATCTATCTATCTATCTATCTACTTTCCTACATACCTATCTATCTACCTACCTATCTAGCTACCTACCTTCCTACATACCTATCTATCTATCTATCTATCTATCTATCTATCTATCTATCTATCTATCTATCTATCTATCTATCTATCTATCTATCTATCTATCTATCTATCTATCTATCTATCTATCTATCTATCTATCTATCTATCTGTCTGTCTGTCTTATCTATATTATCTATCTTATCTATCTTATCTATGTTATCTATCTATCTATCTATCTATCTATCTATCTATCTATCTATCTATCTATCTATCTATCTATCTATCTGTCTGTCTGTCTGTCTGTCTGTCTGTCTGTCTGTCTGTCTGTCTGTCTTTCTGTCTATATCCATCTATTTATTTATTTGTTCTGGTGTAGTTAAGGCCATCAGACCTTCTTTTCCACATCACCAGGAACACAAATACAATAATAGAAATAAACAGAAAAAATACACTATATACAAAATAAAGCTACACAAGAAATAAAGAGAGAGAGAAAAAAACACTATAAACAAAGTAAAACCACACAAAAATATACACAGGTTGCAGTCACACAAACTTTAAATGAGTGATTAAGTATCTTAGTATCCTAACTAATTAACTAACATAAACAAGAAACTTGCAAATTTAATCTAGATTAGAAAAGAAAAAGAAAAAAAAACACAAATCAATACTTCTAGCAATACTTCTAGTGATGGATTATTGAAAGAGAAAATGCTGCTCCGGGGTTACGTTTGGACGTCGCGTCGGTTTGAATTCTGGTTGCAATGATCACTTAGTTTCAATTTTCCCCACGGTTTCGTAACTGTAAAGCGAATCTGAGATAATACCATGGCAAATTATCAGATTCATCCCCCCAATTACCATTTCGCCATCACCAATACCATTGAGGATAAATAATAACCTAGTAATTGATACAGCGTCACTAAATAAACAATTAAGAAATAGGCAAACCTAGAAAGATCAGCTGGAACGTAATAAAACATAAAGTGCAATCCCAGTACGTCATTATGTTCGTTGCAATCTGAACAAGTGACAGTCGTTTGACTGCAAGTCTTCGCCCTCTGTTTATCGTACGCTGGAAAGAGCCTGCCAGTTAGTTGACACTCCAAGCAGGCCCGCACGTTGGGTCCGCGGCTATGACGGGGGTGAGTGCGTGACGGGAGGGTGTATGACGTCATGCACCCCGCAGGCACTGCATGAGTGGCTAGTTCCGGTTTTGTCACGAGACTCGAGTGTGACCATGAGGCTTGATTAAAGTAACAGGTGAAGAGAGACCTTCAGTTGTAATCTGTCTGCGTATGTATGTATGTACATATGTACGAGTATGTATGTCTGCATGTATGTATGTGCGAATGTTTATGTATGTATATATGTACGAATATTGTATGTATGTATGTATGAATATTTATATTTGTATATTGTGTGTATATATATATGTATGACTATGTATGTATATTATAATATGTATGTATGTAAGTAAGTATGTATATATGTACGTATGTTTTTGTATGTATATTGTATGTTTGTATGTATGTATGAGTACTTATGTATGTATATTGTATGTGTATCTATGTATATATATGTAGGAGTATTTATGTATGTATGTATATATATGTACGAGTATTTATGTATGACGTATATTGTATGTATGTATATATGTACGAGTATTTATGTATGACGTATATTGTATGTATGTATATATGTACGAGTATTTATGTATGACGTATATTGTATGTATGTATATATGTACGAGTATTTATGTATGACGTATATTGTATGTATGTATATATACGAGTATTTATGTATGTATATTGCATGTATGTATGAATATTTATGTATGTATGTATATATGTACGAGTATTTATGTATGACGTATATTGTATGTATGTGTATGTATATATGTATGAGTATTTATGTATGTATATTATATGTATGTATGTATGTAACTATGCATGTATGTTATGTTATGTTTTATTTAACGACGCTCGCAACTGCAGAGGTTGTATCAGCGTCGCCGGATGTGCCGGAATTTTGTCCCGCAGGAGTTCTTTTACATGCCAGTAAATCTACTGACATGAGCCTGTCCCATTTAAGCACACTTAAATGCCATCGACCTGGCCCGGGATCGAACCCGCAACCTTGGGCATAGAAGGCCAGCGCTAGTATGTATATATGTACGAATATTTTTGTATGTATATTGTATGTATGTAAGTGCGTATGTATATATTTACGAGTATTTATGTATGTTCGAATATTCATGTATGTATATTGTATGTATATATGTACGAGTATGTATGTATGTACGAATATTTATGTATTTGAGGACGGGTGGGTGAGTGGGTGGGTAGATATGTATGTATATATTTAGGTACGTAATGTGCGTATTGTGTATGTATCGTTCTTACTGCATCTCTCACATAGTCCACTCTATCCCACACTCGCAATCTAAAAGCAGTAACAGCAGCTTGTTCGAGCACACTGCAGTCAAAACACAGAGCACGTGTTCTCACTAATGTCCTCATATCAGTGCTGTACAACTTGTCCGGTATTTGAATCCCGCTCACTCTTCAATAACTCCCTCTAGCGTGCCGATTGGCGGAGCCGTCGGATCGATTCTCGGTGCGGGCATTTGTTTATGCTGGACAACGGAGCACATTACGTCCTCGGTTAGTATTGTAACTGGTTCTTAGCACATTCCCGTTACGCTGACCACAAGATCAGGGAGCCGACGCCCTCTAGCGAATGAGGATGACACTCCTGGCCAAGGATCTCTGTTTTGTTTGTAATCTTAACAAATTGCAAGTAAAAGATTACACGTTTCCAATTCCTCTAACAAACTAGACTTACGAATTTTTTAAGTTGGACAATTATAACAAAACCACCTAAAGAAAATTACAGACGGGGCTATATTATTAGTTTAGACTTCGGATTTGTAAGCTCGAATAGGATAGGTTGCAACAATTTTATGTAAAAGTCCCTAAATGCAAGCAACACAAGAAACTCTCGAGCGATGATATTGCCTAAAACTAGGCGCACTAAATAACTTGTGTTACAATCTACGCTAAACGAGCCTAAAAATCCGAGGTCTAAATTTTATTTATTACATATTAGAAGAGGAGCCAAATATGTCGTATTTTGACCATTATGATAAGGATTACGTTTTTATTTTGTCGTGGAGCATCGTTAGAGGTACCAGTCGAGATTTCGTGGATTTTAAAATGAATCCATGATGGTCAACTACTGCTGCATACTGTACAGAGAAATTACAGCTCAGTAACAAAGCAGGAAGACAAAATAATCTCATTTTAAGTTCAGGGTGTGAAGTATACTGTATTTAAATCTAATAATTTCAAGGGAAAAATTGTTCCGGGGCCGGGTATCGATCCCGGGACCTCTGCTTGAACGTACCAGCGCTCTACCAACTGAGCTACCCGGGAACTCCACCCGACACCGTCTCAACTTTTCCCTTTATATCCACACAACTCGCGTGGGCTGACGAAACGCCAGAGACCCACATCGAGTGCACACAATCTCTGTGTGACTTGGAATTGTGGTTTTCTGTTAACGTACACAGTAACACGTATATATTATGCAAATCTAGTCTTTCAGGTAAGGCTCCCTGTAAAGCAGATTTGAATAATTTCAAGGGAAAAATTGTTCCGGGGCCGGGTATCGATCCCGGGACCTCTGGTTGAACGTACCAGCGCTCTAATATATACGTTACTGTGTACGTTAACAGAAAACCACAATTTCAAGTCACGCAGAGATTGTGTGCACTCGATGTGGGTCTCTGGCGTTTTGTCAGCCCACGCGAGTTGTGTGGATATAAAGGGAAAAGTTGAGACGGTGTCGGGTGGAGTTCCCGGGTAGCTCAGTGGTAGAGCGCTGGTACGTTCAACCAGAAGTCCCGGGATCGATACCCGGCCCCGGAACAATTTTTCCCTTGAAATTATTCAAATCTGCTTTACAGGGAGCTTCACCTGAAAGACTAGATTTTTATATTTAAATCTAATTTGCTTTAATTCAGAAAAGAAATTCCAATATAAGAAATATGCCCACTTTTTGCAATATTTTGCTGTACACTGTATCACAAAACTATAAATGCTGTCGAAAGATTCATAATATTTTTCACTCCTTAATTTTCATGTTTATATTTTATATCTAGCATATTTTATACCTGCATTGATCTCATTTATTTATTTATTTTATTTTTTATTTGTATTTATATCTGTATATAAGTAACAGGCGTAGCTCAGACGGTAGGGCGTTTTCCTGCTGACCCGAAGTTGCGTTCGAGCTTGAGTTGGATTCCTTCTTGGGCTCGTTATCTAGTTGGGTTTTTTCCGAAGTTTTCTCCAAAAGTAAGGCGAATATCAGGTATTCTATGGCGAATTCTCGGCCTAATCTCGTCAGATATCATCTCCGTATCACCAATTCTATCGACACTAAATACCCCATTTGTAGTTAAAACCTATCTCTTTTTTTTTCTTTCTTTTTTTTTTCATTTTCATGTCATGCATAACCTATAATTTTCTACTTTTTA
The DNA here is from genome assembly GCF_040183065.1 of Periplaneta americana. Taxonomy (NCBI): domain Eukaryota; kingdom Metazoa; phylum Arthropoda; class Insecta; order Blattodea; family Blattidae; genus Periplaneta; species Periplaneta americana. The sequence continues at coordinate 2,933,791 of NC_091123.1, read as the reverse complement.
TTGTAATTGGACTTTTCTTTATTATAGAAAAATAAGTAAATATATTATTATCTATAGTAAACTCACTAGAGGTTTTCATTTATATATAGAGAAAATCAAAACTCGAGTGGGATTTAATTGAATATTACGCGAGTAGAAGAAATAAAGTATTCTAATACAATAAAATATTAATTGACTTACTAAAATACTAAAATATCTTGAAAATGTATTATTGTACCATCTCATCTCTACAAATATTCCGCTAGATGGCAGTAGTGTGTTATGATCAGCAGTTCTCTTGTTACCAGTTGTGCCAACTATACAATCTTCAATGAACTCTATGTACGATTACTAGTCAAGAAGGCGTTGTTGATTCAGTTTCATTTTTATTAAAACAGTTGCATTCCACTTCAATTATCAATATATATTAAACAATCTCTGATACGTGACTGTCCATAATCTCATACAGCAAAGCTATAACTTAACCTAAATAATATAAACAAGATAAATGATAGAAAAGTTTTAATTAAAGATGGTGAAACAAACATGAATTATTTTAAAAGGAACAATTATTCAAAGTACAATGTTGGCAAACAAAGAAGGAAATGCTAGGGAGGTGATAAAAACAAATAATAGGGAAATGATAAATATTTTACTTTTTAGTGGAAAAACTTGGACTGGTGCTTATTATAATGCAAATTGCGGCTTAAAATTAATAAAAAAATGGTTCGATTTAAATTCACTTGTAATTAATAAAGATAAAACAATACCTATCCCATTTTCTTTAAATAATAAAGGTAATAAATAAAGTTTATCTATGCTAAAAATTAAAATGCATAATTCTGATTGTTCCGATATAAATTGCAATTGTTCAGTAATTAATGAAGTTAATGAAGTTAAATACTTAGGTATAATTATTGATAATCATTTAAAATGGAATAATTATATTCATTATATTTGTAATAAACTACGTAAAACATTATGTTACTTTGTTATTCTAAGAAATATTTAGTCCATTAACTGTTTACGTGTAATTTATTTAGCATTATTTCAATCTATATTTATGTATGGTATTATAGGTTGGGGTGGAACTTATAAATCCAACCTTTACCCGTTAATTTTACTATAGAAAAAAGTATTAAAAATTTGATTAAAAAAGCAGAAAGATTATCCAACTGAATTGTTGTTTAAACATTTCAAAGTTTTCAACATTAAACAAATGTATTATTTTATTTTATTAAAATATTTTCATAGAAATTTTAATAACTTTGAAAGGTATATACATAAATATAGAACTAAAAATATGAATTCTATGCGTTTGTGTGAACCAAAATGTAAAACCAATGCAGCTTTTTATAATAGCATGAGTCAAGGTCCCAGATTATTAAACAAATTTTATTCCAATAATATTTCAACTACGAATCCTCTCCAAATTAATAAAAGAAATACAAAAAAATTGTATTGGATTTATAGTTTGGGTTTAAACATATTAAACACTATTTAATCTGTATTCACTCTCAATTTTAATTTTATTTTTGTTTGTATTGGAATCCCCTCCTGAGCACGAGTCTTACTCATTCAGCAGTGGGCTAGTTTATCTTACATTGCATTTATTAACTTGTATTCATTTCAAACTTACTAGTAATAAAATAAATAAATAAAAAATAAATTGTAGGATAAGCGGCCATGATTGGTTGAAACTGTTGTTTCCTACCATTTTATTGGTGAAAAGCAGTATGACGTAGTAAAAGTATAATATTCATATAAAAACATATTTTTCCGTGAAGATCCTGAAGTCTATATTTTGCACCGTCACTGTACTCTTTCTTTACATTTCGTATAATGTGAACCCACACATAGATTCTATCACAGAACTCAATTTAACAACACCATCCCCTAAGTTCCATGTGTAAGGGAAGTAACTTAGTGAGTCAGAAGCAAACTTCCTCACTACAATAAACTTCGTGCTGATAAAGTGGAGAAGTGAATATATCTGTTTGGGTTGACAATATATGTTGTTTTCCTACTCGATCTGATCTGTTTTGTTCCCAACAACCCCCTCGAGAATTAAGGGCTGCACTTACTAACATGGAAGTGTAGCCAGAATCAATATGAATGCACAGGCACTTGTGAACCAAACCTTCAGATGCCCTCTCCAGTTCTGCTGATGTATGTGCCCGATCTTAGCTCACTGCACCAACGCAAGTTTGGATACTTGTCCAAACAATTGAAAGCGCCATCGATCCAAAACTCCACCAGTTTACTTACTACCATTACAGAGAGTGCAGAAAAATTTAACACTGTAAAAAGTTACGTATATATCGGGTGATTCAGTAAAAGCGTGCACAAATTAAACAGGACCTATGGGATGGGCTGTAGAACATTATGAGAAAGGTGATGTGGCTTAAACATGCCTATCGCTATCGATTACAGTTTTCCTTGTTAAATTGATTATACTTGTATATTAACCTTATTATTTACACATTGTATTTTTATGTAACTTGTAACATTACTTTTACTTGAAGCAAGTAAGGATATAGGTTTGGAAGTACAATAATTTCCGAAAAGACAAACTATATCTCGTGACCAGAACACAGTACAAAAATGGAAATATAAAAATAAAAAATTTATGCTTTGAAGAGATGGAAAAATTCAAATATCTTGGAGTAACAGTAATACAAGTGACACTCGAGAGGAAATTAAACGCTATTATTCGGTTGGGAAGCTTTTAACATCCAGTCTGCTATAAAAAATCTGAAAGTTAGAATTTATAAAACAGTTATATTACCGGTTGTTCTGTATGGTTGTGAAACTTGGACTCTCACTTTGAGAAAATAACAGAGGTTAAGGTTGTTTGAGAATAAGTTGCTTAGGAAAGTATTTGGGGCTAAGAGGGATGAAGTTACAGGAGAATGGAGAAAGTTACACAACGCAGAACTGCACGCATTGTATTCTTCACCTGACATAATTAGGAACATTAAATCCAGACGTTTGAGATGGGCAGGGCATGTAGCACGCATGGGCGAATCCAGAAATGCATATAGAGTGGTAGTTGGGAGGCCGGAGGGAAAAAGACCTTTAGGGAGGCCGAGACGTAGATGGGAGGATAATATTAAAATGGGTTTGAGGGAGGTGGGATATGATGATAGGGACTGGATTAATCTTGCTCAGGATAGGGACCAATGACGGGCTTATGTGAGGGCGGCAATGAACCTCCGGGTTCCTTAAAAGCCAGTAAGTAAGTAAGTAGTATTTACCTGTGGGCAATCCATCATGTTTTGTTTGTCAAACTATCGTCCAAAAGGTGGTTCTCTCCATCGTTTTTACATTGTTACGTTACAAAACACGATATGAGTCGAAAACTAGACCCTTTCGTAGCTTTCGAAGTGTTAATTCCTGTAATCTGGCTTCACAGACCCAAATTCCTGTCTCCAAATATTCTGTACAATATCCTCATTTTCCTGTTTAATTTTTGCATGCTTTTACTGAATCAGCACATACATTTTATCAAGATTTACTTGAATATGTAAATTACTATTAATATAATTAAATCTACATTCAATTGTCTTTTGTTCATTTTGATTTGGAATATTCTATACTCGACCTACAACACGAGAGAAATTGTAACGTTTCGACATTTTATCCTTATTACTATTGTACAGTGTTAGAAAAAAGTTTTGTCGCACATGTTTAATAAGTCCCAGAAAGGAGACAATGCTCATAATCAGACTTACAACGAAACAAAACTAATTTTATTACCTCAACTAGTCGTTCTCTTGTGAACCAGGTCGCTCGTCCTCTGATCATGCGCACTGCCTCCTTTTTTGGGACTTATAAAGTATCTGTGCGATAAAACGTTTTTCTAAGACTGTACATATGCAAATGAATTACAGTGAATTTATAGTGTTGTGAGGTTGAATTTTCTTTTGCCAACTTTGTTTCGAATTTCGGCACTGATAAATATTATAATTGCCAGTTATTTTCTAACTTTTTAGTTGACAGCATCGTTTTCCTTTGAAGACGCTTCGCTATTACTCTTTGCATTTATTGCATCTAGGCTCAGTTGCTAGGAAACGAAACTGTGATGATACGAAACTGACATAAGAAAATCGCTGTTGAAGTTTATTTTCTCTGTAATATGAATTATAATAAATAATTGAACATTGGAGGCAGTCTTGTTATGTGACGTTAGCACAATTTATGATAACTATGTGGTTGCTAGGATACGAAACTGACATAAGAAAATCGCTGTTGAAATTTATTTTCTCTTTAATATGAATTATAATAAATAATTGAACATTGGAGGCAGTCTTGTTATGTGGCCTTAGTACAATTTATGATAACTATGTGGTTGCTAGGATACGAAACTGACATAAGAAAATCGCTGTTGAAATTTATTTTCTCTTTAATATGAATTATAATAAATAATTGAACATTGGAGGCAGTCTTGTTATGTGGCCTTAGTACAATTTATGATAACTATGTGGTTGCTAGGATACGAAACTGACATAAGAAAATCGCTGTTGAAATTTATTTTCTCTTTAATATGAATTATAATAAATAATTGAACATTGGAGGCAGTCTTGTTATGTGGCCTTAGTACAATTTATGATAACTATGTGGTTGCTAGGATACGAAACTGTGATAATACGAAACTGACATAAGAAAATCGCTGTTGAAGTTTATTTTCTCTTTAATATGAATTATAATAAATAATTGAACATTGGAGGCAGTCTTGTTATGTGACGTTAGCACAATTTATGATAACTATGTGGTTGCTAGGATACGAAACTGACATAAGAAAATCGCTGTTGAAATTTATTTTCTCTTTAATATGAATTATAATAAATAATTGAACATTGGAGGCAGTCTTGTTATGTGGCCTTAGTACAATTTATGATAACTATGTGGTTGCTAGGATACGAAACTGTGATAATACGAAACTGACATAAGAAAATCGCTGTTGAAATTTATTTTCTCTGTAATATGAATTACAATACATAATTGAACATTGGAGGCAGTCTTGTTATGTGGCGTTAGCACAATTTATGATAACTATGTGGTTGCTAGGATACGAAACTGACATAAGAAAATCGCTGTTGAAATTTATTTTCTCTGTAATATGAATTACAATACATAATTGAACATTGGAGGCAGTCTTGTTATGTGGCGTTAGCACAATTTATGATAACTATGTGGTTGCTAGGATACGAAACTGTGATAATACGAAACTGACATAAGAAAATCGCTGTTGAAATTTATTTTCTCTGTAATATGAATTACAATACATAATTGAACATTGGAGGCAGTCTTGTTATGTGGCGTTAGCACAATTTATGATAACTATGTGGTTGCTAGGATACGAAACTGTGATAATACGAAAATGACATAAGAAAATCGCTGTTGAAATTTATTTTCTCTGTAATATGAATTATAATAAATAATTGAACATTGGAGGCAGTCTTCTTATGTGGCGTTAGCACAATTTAAGATAACTATGTGGTTGCTGGGATACGAAACTGTGATAATACGAAACTGACATAAGAAAATCGCTGTTGAAATTTATTTTCTCTGTAATATGAATTATAATAAATAATTGAACATTGGAGGCAGTCTTGTTATGTGGCGTTAGCACAATTTATGATAACTATGTGGTTGCTAGGATACGAAACTGTGATAATACGAAACTGACATAGGAAAATCGCTGTTGAAGTTTATTTTCTCTGTAATATGAATTATAATAAATAATTGAACATTGGAGGCAGTCTTGTTATGTGGCGTTAGCACAATTTATGATAACTATGTGGTTGCTAGGATACGAAATTGTAGTAATACTAAAACTTATAGCCTATAAGAATCTCTCTCTCAGTCATTTTATAATGATATTTTGTGAGTTGTATTTTAATTGCTGAAAAGAAATATAATACAGTATTTCTTATGCTTTGAAATGTGATATAGCTGCCTTTTGGACTGCAGGGAGTTACGTCCTTTTTACCACTTCTATAAGCTGATTTATGTCCCTCCTTGACTTGCATTGTTTTAATAGCTGTAAATGCGGTTATCTCCATAGCGGAATTTAAAAAATCGTAATGCTATTTTATATCGAAAAGAATTTATAAGTTCTGTATTGAAGGAAATGATATAAAATTCTATTTATTCATAAGCAGAAACTCGTGACGTCATCTGCCTGGCGTATTGCGGAGTAGCCGTCATGATTTTGAGGTCATAAAGTGGGGCTGGCGCTTCACCACTGCAGTGGAATGCATGCGTGCCTCCCTGATTTATGTTCTTGGCTGTACTTGCAATTGCAGTAGAAGTGCGTATGGGAATTTTCCCGTGTGGAAGGAAGTGTCTCCCCTCCCCCTACGACTCTTAATATGGTAACTTGTATTGATTCAATCTCTTACATGGCGTCAGACCAGACAAAACTTGTGTAAAACGGGGGTAGAATTGGGGCGCCGTCTGCGAGACCTCATCCCATTGCTCTTGTATCGTCCACCAACAACCCCGAGGATTTCAACTGCATGAACTGGTTCGAATACTGTAACGGAATAGAAGGAATCCTCCATAAGTTTTGGAGTTGTTGTTGTTATTATTATTATTATTATTATTATTATTATTATTATTATTCCTTTACTTTTTAACTTTGCTCTAGAGTATGCCATTAGTAAAGTCCAGGATAACAGAGAGGGTTTGGAATTGAACGGGTTACATCAGCTGCTTGTCTATGCTGATGACGTGAATATGTTGGGAGAAAATCCACAAACGATTAGGGAAAACACGGGAATTTTACTGGAAGCAAGTAAAGAGATAGGTTTGGAAGTAAATCCCGAAAAGACAAAGTATATGATTATGTCTCGTGACCAGAATATTGTACGAAATGGAAATATAAAAATTGGAAATTTATCTTTTGTAGAGGTGGGGAAGTTCAAATATCTTGAAGCAACAGTAACAAATATAAATGACACTCGGGAGGAAATTAAACACAGAATAAATATGGGAAATGCCTGTTATTATTCGGTTGAGAAGCGTTCGTTATCTAGTCTGCTGTCAAAAGATCTGAAAGTTAGAATTTATAAAACAGTTATATTACCGGTTGTTCTTTATGGTTGTGAAACTTGGACTCTCACTTTGAGACAGGAACATAGGTTAAGGGTGTTTGAGAATAAGGTGCTTAGGAAAATATTTGGGGCTAAGCGGGATGAAGTTACAGGAGAATGGAGAAAGTTACACAACACAGAACTGCACGCATTGTATTCTTCACCTGACATAATTAGGAACATTAAATCCAGACGTTTGAGATGGGCAGGGCATGTAGCACGTATGGGCGAATCCAGATATGCATATAGTGTGTTAGATGGGAGACCAGAGGGGAAAAATAGCTTTGGGGAGGCCGAGACGTAAATGGGAGGATAATATTAAAATTGATTTGAGGGAGGTGGGATACGATGGTAGAGACTGGATTAATCTTGCTCAGGATAGGGACCGATGGCGGGCTTATGTGAGGACGGCAATGAACCTCGGGGTTCCCTAAAACCATTTTTAAGTATGTAAGTATGCGTGCCATAAACCGTTGCAAAGACTAAATTTCAGGGAATGTAATGCTGTAAAAAATGAAAATGACCTTGAAAACTTTAGTACGTCCCAGCTTCATATAGAGGATTGTTACGAAGTTCTTTAGTATAAATATATATTTATGTTTCAAAAACCCCTAGAAATAGGAATTTCAAAGAATATAATGCAGTACGAAACTATAAATGAAAACGTTCACTATTTTTCGAAGTCCGGTTCTCATAAAAGTGAAGTTTAGTATGATTAGTGGAAACTTTCATGTCTAAATCGTCACACACGATACTTAACTCTTATTAAAAGTGATTCTGAAGAATCCCCCGCCAAATTTTTTTTCCTAATCCTTTCATCTGATAAGTGATAATTTAACATGTTTTTATTATGGCATTACTTACTTACTTATTTACTTACTGCCTTTTAAGGAACCCGGAGGTCATTGTCGCCCTCACATAAGCCCGCCATTGGTCCCTATCCTGAGCAAGATTAATCCAGTCTCTATCATCATAACCCACCCTCCCTCAAATCCGTTTTAATATTATCTTCCCATCTACGTCTCGACCTCCCCAAAGATCTTTTTCCCTCCGGCCTTCCAACTAACAGCATTTCTGGATTCGCCCATACGTGCTACATGCCCTGCCCATCTCAAACATCTGGATTTAATGTTCCTAATTATGTCAGGTGAAGAATACAATGCGTGCAGTTCTGTGTTGTGTAACTTTCTTCATTCTCCTGTAACTTCATCCCGCTTAGCCCCAAATATTTTTCTAAGAACCTTATTCTCAAACACCCTTAATCTCTGTTCCTCTATCTAAAGTGAGAGTCCAAGTTTCACAACCATACAGAATAACCGGTAATATAACTGTTTTATAAATTCTAACTTTCAGATTTTTTGACAGCAGACTGCATGATAAAATTTTCTCAACCGAATAATAACAGGCATTTCCCATATTTATTCTGCGTTAAATTTCCTCCCGAGTATCATTTATATTTGTTACTGTTGCTCCAAGATATTTTAATTTTTCCACCTCTTCGAGGGATAAATCTCCAATTTTTATATTTCCATTTTGTACTATATTCTGATCACGAGACATAATCATATACTTTGTCTTTTCGGGATTTACTTCCAAACCTATCTCTTTACTTGCTTCCAGTAAAATTCCCGTGTTTTCCCTAATCGTTTGTGGATTTTCTCCTAACATATTCACGTCATCCGCATAGACAAGCAGCTGATGTAACCCGTTCAATTCCAAACCTTCTCTGTTATCCTGGACTTTCCTAATGGCATACTCTAGAGCAAAGTTAAAAAGTAAAGGTGATAGTGCATATCCTTGCTATTATGGCATTACTGTTAAATTTATCTGCTGTACAGTTTAAATAGATATTTGCATAATTCTTTTTTAAAAATCTCTATAAGATAAAGAGTATTCATACCAGATAGAATGTGAAGGGTATAATTTTAGCTGCCATGTTGTTCATGATCGTCGTTTTGCGTGTTGCTATTGGAATTCAGGTAGATTTCGTAGTAACATTTTATTTAACAACGCCTTTAGCTGTAGATCTTATTCAAGCTGGAAATTGAACTTTTAGTATTATCACAATTTGTAACCTAGCAACTACACACAAATGCAATAAATACAACAAGTAATAGAGAATTTATGAAACCCTAGAATTATGTGAAATGTCTTTATTCTCAGGTTATTTTTAGGTGAGGTAACGATGGATTTAAGAATAAAACAAATACAGTCGAAACTCCACATAACGAAACCCGATATAGAGATAAACCCTGTTATGACGATAAATGTCAGTGTTCCCAAAATATTTCCTATATTTTCAATGTATATTTTTGGTTATTTAACGATGCTGTATCAACTAATAGATAATTTAGCGTCAATGGAATTGGTGATAGCGAGATGGTATTGGGCATTGTATATTTTCCTAAACACCTTATTTTCGAATAACTTTAACCTCTGTTCCTCTCTCAAAGTGAGAGTCCAAGTTTCACATCCATAAAGAACAACCGGTAATATAACTGTTTTATAAATTCTAACTTTCAGATTTTTTGACAGCAGACTGGATGACAAAAGCTTCTCAACCGAATAATAACAGGCATTTCCCATATTTATTCTGCGTTTAATTTCCTCCCGAGTATCATTTATATTTGTTACTGTTGCTTCAAGATATTTGAATTTTTTCACTTCTTCAAAGAATAGTTTTACAAATTTTATATTTTAAATTTCGTTTCATGTTCTGGTCACAAGACATAATCATATACTTTGTCTTTTCGGGATTTACTTCCAAACACTTCTCTTTATTTTCTTTAAGTAAAATTCTCGTGTTTTCCCTAATCGTTTGTGGATTTTCTCCTAACATATTCATGTCATGCAGCTGATGTAACCCGTTCAATTCCAAACCCTCTCTGTTATCCTGGACTTTCCTAATGGCATACTCTAGAGCAAAGTTAAAAAGTAAAGGTGATAGTGCATCTCTTTGCTTTAGCCCGCAGTGAATTGGAAAAGAGTCAGAGAAAAACTGGCCTATACGGACTCTGCTGTACGTTTCACTGAGACACATTTTAATTAATCGAACTAGTTTCTTGGGAATACCAAATTCAATAAGAATATTATATAAAACTTCTCTCTTAGTCGAGTCATATGTCTTTTTGTAATATATGAATAACTTGTGTACAATGCCTTTATACTCCCATTTTTGTCCAATATCTGTCGAACATAAAAAAAAACCTATCAATAGTGGACGTATTACGCGTAAAACCATATTGATGAAACACTGCTACTTAATTCTGAAGAACTAAAAATTGTTTTTTGTAACAAGGGCGCAAATCGTATGTAGTTGGTATGTAGAAAGTCACTTCACATAAGTTTATTTTTCTGTACAAAAAGGCACTATTTTTCAAATTTCTTCAAATTTTCAGGAAATATTCATTATAGCTAACTGCAAGAATTTTATGAAACTTAAGTGTACAAAAGAGATAACTGTAAAAAGTAGCAAACAATATTTAAATTTGCAACACTAATAATTTTCAGATTAAATTACTTTTTTTTTTACAAAAAAAATGTTAAATTAACGTTAATAGTACGACAAATAAGCTGTACAAATACCATCACTGTACTCCAAATAGTTTCTGAGAAATGTTTGCATTAAAATCCATTAATGTAACATGGGTTAAGACAGGAGAGACGGATTCTCTTGAATCTTTTTGTTTCTTTAAACTCCGTTTAAATTTTCTGTCTCTGCTAGAGAACAAAATAGCAACTACACTGGCTATTAGAATGTGTGCCACGAAGATTGATCCCGTCTGGGAGCGTTGTTCTTCTGTTCTTGGCACATGAAGTAGCTGTATTGCACGGCCTTGCGTCCGCTTTCACTTGTTTTTCTCCTGGAAAGATAACGAAGTCAGTTCTGTATTGCGGATTTCACTTGTTTTCAATGTGAGGTTGGAAACATCCTAGCAACCGCGTCTGTTGCTAATGGCAGAGGCTTGCAGCCTCTTTCTAGCTAACGCATATCGTTGCGGTTTTGTTTCAAGACAGTTTCAAATGTTTGTGGAGCCCCAAAATTAAGTGTGGTATCAATATTAATGTTATATTTTTGTCTTATTAGTAAGAGAAAATTCAATACACATAATTTTGTTTTGAAACTTTAATTGTTCGTGAACTGAAACATCTTCCATTTCCATTTAAAATTTCTTAAGATAGAAATACAAATAGATTTTTAAATACATAGAAGTAAAATAAGAATTTTGAATCTACGTAAAATTAATTTCTTCCGGTAATTCGAATTTTACACTTTTCCTAATAAGGGACATTATCTCCAGTCTTTGTGAGTTTTATGTACGTTCTTCCATTGAATTTAGAAGGCTGTGGTATACGTTTCTTTCTATACAATTTTTCACAAAACAGTTATTTTTCCAATGTTTGATGACTATACAATTAGTTTGTATGCACCTTGCCTTTATTTGCACTCAGAGATTATCAGTAGAACAGAAATGTGATTATTTTCTTGGTGAAGTGAATATCTATCTATCTATCTATCTATCTATCTATCTATCTATCTATCTATCTATCTATCTATCTATCTATCTATCTATCTATCTATCTATCTATCTATCTATCTATCTATCTATCTATCTATCTATCTATCTATCTATCTATCTATCTATCTATCTATCTGTCTGTCTGTCTGTCTGTCTGTCTGTCTGTCTGTCTGTCTGTCTGTCTGTCTGTCTGTCTGTCTGTCTGTCTGTCTGTCTGTCTGTCTGTCTGTCTGTCTGTCTGTCTGTCTGTCTATCTCTGTCTGTCTGTCTGTCTGTCTAATATATATATATAATTTGAACTGGTAATGGAAATTGCGGGAAAACGGCTGAACGGGTTTTAATAAATGCCCCCTCATTTTGAAGCTTGAAACCCAAAGTTTTTCAGAAAAAGAGTAGTTTTCAGTGAAATGTCAATTTTCCTACATCATTTTCCTATTTTACAAAATCCATCTTTCGTCAGTTTTGAGAACTAATTAATTGCATTTCAGAATAAAACAAAACACACACTACAATAAACAATAGACTATTACACGAAGGCCATGACCTGCAGGATTGCTGACATAGAGTTCAGGTGGCTCAGATTTTTCACATCATAATGCCAATATGTTGATCTTCATTTGTGTAATTTTTTGATAACGTATAAAAATAATTTACAGGTCTGATTCTGTGGTGTGTAATTTTCTGAGTACAGCTGTGTATTGGATATTAAAATCTACAAAACTTGAGGTGGTTTGATGACATTATTCCTATTAGAAATTATTATAGTTAATACCATGATGTGATTATTTTTCATTATTGTACATATTAATGCTATATTGATGATATGAAAGTGAAACGTTTTGGAGAGAAATACCTTAAATTAGATCTTCATTTCTATAATTTACATTTACATTTACATAATGGCGGTGTGGTGTAGATATTTATATACGTCATTCTCTTCAGTATTGGCTCGAGAGAGCGCAAAAATTGCAGTTAATAAGGAAAGACCAAAAGCTATTACTTACTTATAAAATAAGAGGCCTACAAAATTTTGTAGTCTCCCGATCATTTCAGCAAGATCTCTTAGTAGGATAAAATGATGTTACCCTCTACATTTCAAGCTCTCCATGCAGCAGCTATACCAAGATGCTATGTCTATTGTTCGATAGCATAGCAAACCTGACTTTTTTCAACTTTCCCCTCCAATCCACAATGACCTGAAATAGCTATTGCTTTACTCCCACATGAAAAACCCAGTGATCGTCCTGACATTGTTACTTTCGTTTTCGCGTTGAAACTGAAAAACTGAAGGTGGATAGGTTCAAGAAAAAGTATTTGGCATAAAAAAACCATTCAGAGGGAGTATGTTTCATTATTAAGGAAGCAAATAACTTTCAAAATGTCTGGTATTCTTCATTGAAAATAAATCTGAAAAATGTTCATTTGAACGTCTAATGAACTTAGTTTGCAGCATTTCCTGCACAAGCCACTAGTTTTTCTTTAATTTCCGATGATAGTTTAATTTTTTCTTAAGAATTATGGCAGCAAATACTGATAAATATTTTAATTCCGTCATGTCTAAAATCACGGATGTTTGCAGGAGTCTTATGGTACGAAATTAATAGTTCTACGATGTAAATTTCCTTCAATAATACGAGTATATTAATTACAGTTTTAAATACACATAGGCTACCTACTAGTTTCTTATAACAGATATACCAGTGTATTAATAATGCAACGGTATGATCTTAGAAACAACACACTGCTAGTTGTCATAGAAACGCGCATGGCCTACCTTATATATAAGTTTCCTCTTTATTCTTTTATGGGAGAGTGGCGCTGGTGTGTGTGACACACTTCAGAAGTTACGTGTACAAAGTCTGCCATACTGAAACAGTAGAATACAGTTGCTATAGCAACCTCCATGGCCTGCGTTATAATATTATACACGAAATGCGCCCTCTGCTTGTTGCGGCAGTAACTCCAACTCCTCACAAATTTAAATGGTCGCCATATTGAAATGTTTTACGCTCGTATTCGTTCAATTTTATTTATTTATTTACTTATTTATTTATTTATTTATCTATTTATCTATCTATTTATCTATTTATTTATTTACTTATTTATTTATTTATTTATTTATTTATTTATTTATTTATTTATTTATCTATCTATTTATCTATTTATTTACTTATTTATTTATTTATTTATTTATCTATTTATATATTTATTTATTTATTTATTATCTATTTATTTATCTATTTATTTATCCATTTATCTATTTATTTATTTATCTATTTATCTATTTATTTATTTATTTATCTATCTATTTATCTATCTATCTATTTATTTATTTATTTATTATCTATTTATTTATCTATTTATTTATTTATCTATTTATTTATTCATTTATCTATTTATTTATTTATTTACTTATTTATTTATTTATTTATTTATTTATTTATTTATCTATTTATCTATTTATTTATTTATTTATTTATTTATTATCTATTTATTTATTTATCTATTTATTTATTTATCTATTTATTTATTTATCTATTTATTTATTTATCTATTTATTTATTCATTTATCTATTTATTTATTTATTTACTTATTTATTTATTTATTTATCTATTTATTTATTTATCTATTTATCTATTTATTTATTTATTTATCTATTTATCTATTTATTTATCTATTTATTTATTTATTTACTTATTTATTTATTTATTTATCTATTTATTTATTTATTTATTTATTTATTTACTTATTTATTTATTTATTTATTTATTTATTTATTTATTTAACCTGGTAGAGATAAGGCCATCAGGCCTTCTCTTCCCCTCTACCAGGGGATTATAACTACAATATTAAGAATACAATTACAATTATAATTACAATTAATATTAAATTTACAAATACAATAAAAATCGAAGTACTAAAAGATTAACTGATTAATAAAAGCTAGACAGTTTATTGTAAAAGTTAAGAAGAGAGAAGCATTTCTTTTATTGATTAAGTACAAATTAGACCTACTCTACGCAGTAAGAAAATGCTTAATAAGCTTGCTTTTGAACGCTACTAAATTCAGACAGTCTCTGATGTCACTGGGTAGGGTATTCCACAAGCGCGAGAGCGAGATTGTGTATGATGATGAATACGATGATGTCTTGTGTGTTGGCTAGTATGCGGCTATTTTGCGTGCGTGTGAAGAGATTATGATATGATGACAGGTAACTGAAACGGGAGGCAAGGTAGGTAGGTGTAGAGGTGTGAAGGACTTGGAAAAGGAGAACAAGAGAATGAAAATTTCTACGTTCGTTAAGCCGTAGCCAGTTTAGAGTTTGGAAGGATGGGGTAATGTGGTCAGCGCGACGGACATCGCAGACGAAGCGAACACAAGAATTATGAACACGTTGTAATCTTTGCGACTGGTTGGCATTGAGGTCAGTCAGTAGAAAACACAATAATCGAAGTGGGGCATTACTAGTGTTTCCACTAGTATTTTCTTGAGTGAGATGTTGATACAGCGTCGTGAAATAACCCAATAAAATCTATACTAATAATAAATCTGTAGCCGAAATTTTTCTGGTAATTTTCGATTTTCCAAAAATATTTGGTCCTAACATATATAATTAACCACCCTGAAACCGAAAATCGCTTTTTTGAAATTTTTGCTTGTATGTCTGTCTGTCTGTATGTCTGTTACCTTTTCACGCGATAATGGCTGAACGGATTTCGATGAGAATTGGAATATAAATTAAGTTCGTTGTAACTTAGATTTTAGACTATATGGCATTCAAAATACATTATTTAAAAGGGGGGCTATAAGGGGGCCTGAATTAAATAAATCGAAATATCTCGCTTATTATTGATTTTTGTGAAAAATGTTACATGACAAAAGTTTCTTTAAAAATAATTTTCGATACGTTTTATTCCTTGAAAAATTTTGATAGGACTGATATTTAATGAGATAAATGACTTTAAACTTAAAATAACTGCCATCTAAGGCCGTGTAATGAATTAAAAAACAAATGACTTCGTCTATAAGGGGCCTTGGACATCAACAATCGAAAGCTATGAAATATAGCCTACAGAGAATGTTTCTGTGTTTGTATGAAGTAATATCGGAAGCTAAATTAACCGATTTGTATAATTAATTATTATTTCACCATTAGAAAGTGTAGTTTCTCTAGATTGACATAATGCTATAATGTTATTACAGTAACTTCTGATATAATATATAATATAATATAAAATATAATATTATATAATATAATTTAAGTTATTTGAAGGGTTCAGAACCATAGTGGGCCAAGCGCCATTTGCTGAATACGTAGAAAACAAGGGTTAAAATTAAGTTATTACCATAATTCAATGGAAACCTATAACAAGTAAAATAAAATATACACATTAAATCTAAATGATGTCAATCTTCGTTAAACTATGGTTGCATGTAATAAAAATTAAGAAACATGTTAAAGGAATTGTCATTGCACCAAGTGAGTGTCTCTGGACCAAAATGATCGTATTTTAATTATTTAAATACAATTTAAATTAAGTAACATATTAAACGATTTATCCTTCTATCAAACATGAATGTTCCCTGGATAAAATGTCCTATTTTAATTATGTAATTACTTTATATTTATTTCTAACGGGTGCAGCGGAGCGCACGGGTACGGCTAGTAAATAAATAAATAAATACAGTACGAACCCTGTTGAACATTGACAGGTCTTCGAACTACGATCCAAGGGATTGGAGCGCGAGGTAAGACGGTGTTCATATATGATGTCTGATTGTGCCAATTGGTGCGCGGGAAGAGAAGGAGGGACCATGGCATCAAGAAGTGAAGTTTGTGTGAGCAAGTTTGCAGAATAATCGCAATGTGTTGCAGAAAGCGTGCGGGGGGTGGAAGGGGGTGTTCTCCGCAGTGGTTGCGCATAGCAGAGGACTGTTACTTGCCAAACCTTGCGTCGATTCCGGACAAGACTGGGTTAAGTCCACGCTACTCCCGATTTTCCACGGCGATCGTTTTCTTTTTTATAGCAAGGAGGGGTAAGGCCGTTGTAGGGGTAAGCTTCTCACCTGAGGTCGGCGACCTTGCATGTTGTTGCAGGTTATCAGAACCCACATTGATCATTAGAGTGAATGGAATAATATGCCCGACTTAATATCCATCGCTATACTCCAGCTTTCCCTTACAAATGACGATAATGTGTATTCAGGCATTGAATGACTATATTAAGGTACACATCTACACTTAATTTTTAATTTTTCTTCAACAAAATTTGATTTTTCTTTATTTTTTTGTCATCTGATAGCTTAAACTTTCTTACTTACTTACTGGCTTTTAAGGAACCCGGAGGTTCATTGCCGCCCTCACATAAGCCCGCCATTGGTTCCTATCCTGAGCAAGATTAATCCAGTCTCTATCATCATATCCCACCTCCCTCAAATCCATTTTAATATTACCTTCCCATCTACGTGTCGGCCTCACCAAAGGTCTTTTTCCTTCCAGCCTCCCAACTAACACTCTATGTGCATTTCTAGATTCGCCCATACGTGCTACATGCCCTGCCCATCTCAAACGTCTGGATTTAATGTTCCTAATTATGTCAGGTGAAGAATACAATGCGTGCAGTTCTATGTTGTGTAACTTTCTCCATTCTCCTGTAACTTCATCCCTCTTAGCCACAAATATTTTCCTAAGCACCTTATTCTCAAATACCCTTAACCTATGTTCCTCCCTCAAAGTGAGAGTCCAAGTTTCACAACCATAAAGAACAACCGGTAATATAACTGTTTTATAAATTCTAACTTTCAGATTTTTTGACAGCAGACTAGATGACAAAAGCTTCTCAACCGAATAATAACAGGCATTTCCCATATTTATTCTGCGTTTAATTTCCTCCCGAGTATCATTTACATTTGTTACTGTTACTCCAAGATATTTGAATTTTTCCACCTCTTCGAAGAATAAATCTAGTTTTCAAAAATATAATAATAATAATAATAATAATAATAATAATAATAATAATTTATTTAACCTGGCAGAATTAAGGCCATACGGCCTTCTGTAACACTCAACCAGGAGTAAAGACTGCGTTACAAAAACACTACAAATTTACAAATTACACTACAATTTTACACACAAAACTGAATAAGATAATAATAATAATAATAATAATAATAATAATAATAATAATAATAATAAAAAATAAACAACAAATAAGAAGAAATCAGACATAATATATAACATACAGAAAGAAAGAAAAAAGCATAATAATATGTGAACAGCAGGTCAAAATAAATGAGGCATACAAAAAAAAGACAATTATTCATAATAATAATAATAATAATAATAATAATAATAATAATAATAATAATAATAAAATAGTGCAGTACAAAGTATACAGTGAATACAATATTTCTAAGTACACACAAAAGGAAAATTAAGATTATATATAGCTCAACTTATCACATTAGAGATATACCATTATCGGAAAATATGAAAACAAAAATATAAAATAAGTTAAATATCACTAGAACATAAAAAAATATGAATACGTTGAAACATGCAATACAACACTTGTCATAATAGTAAGTTAGTTTGGCAACTCGTCATAAGATAATTTTCTAACTTGGATTTGAAAGAATTCAATGTTCGGCAGCCCTTGACTTCAGGCGGCAGAGAGTTCCAGTGACGAGAGGTAGCAACAGTGAAGGATGAGGAATACAGAGACGATGTGTGAAGTGGAATTTCTAGCGTGTTATCGCGTTGTGATCGAGTATTAATATTATGATAGCGAGAGAGAGTATGAAATCGAGCGAATAAATAACAGGGGGATGAAGAGTGCATAATATGTCAGTTTTATATCTTTTACGTTTGGTTAATTAATTAGTTGCGTTTTTATTAACCGGAAACGACTTTCTTTAAACCGGAAGTGTTGTTCTTCAAGTGTCAGTCCGTCAGATTATGTCAATTTTATACATCTTTATTGTAATAATTCGAATTTGGAGGTAGAGTTTGACTGTATAATTTTTCATACAATCAAGAATCTTGTGTGTTTGGTTTTATAATTTTTCATACCCTCAGGATGTAGATGATTTTTTTCCATGTTCAATTTTACACCATTAAAGTTAACACAAACTGCATTTAGAATTAAAACATTTCCATAATTCTTACATCAAAAAGAATCTGATTAACGTAGGTAAGTGCCAGACTACAAACAGTGTTATACTGCTTAAGGAAGTTAATTCAAAACTCCAAAATCATAAATTTTTATTTTTATGTTTTGAAATTTTCAAAAATATAAAATGACATTTTTATCCTTAATGGTATAAGATACGAATAAATCGTTTTAACAGCTTATTCTGTATTCTTTTAGGAGTAAGATAGTGAAAAAAATTTGTTCTAACATAAAAACTGTGGACCAAGAACTAAAACAAACAAATTTTCTGTTTTCACTTCAAACATTACCCCTCTCCCCTCCCAAAAATATTTGAGGTGTTCATTTTGTGTGCAAATCCTTAATTATGTGCCAAATAATCGAAGAAAAAAAGACTTTTTAAAATTTCGATAAAAACTGCATATTTTTCTTCCGAGGGTACATAAATAGACCTTAATGTAGTTGTACCCCACGTAACATAACACCGTCCATTGGATTTTAAACTTAATAAGTAGATATCAACGCATTTTTTTTACTTAGGGAATATTCTCGGGTTTCATTTTAAAAAAATTGTCCCCCCTGTCTTCCCAAAAATATTTGAGGGGTTTATTTTGTGTGAAAATCCTTAATTATGTGTCAAATAATTGAAGGCAAAAAGAGTTTTTAAAATTTAGATAAAAACTGCAAATTTTTCTTCCGAGGGTACATAAATAGACCTTAATGTAGTTGTACCCCGTGTAACATAACACCGTCCATTGGATTTTAAACTTTATAAGTAGATATCAACGCATTTTTTTCACTTAAGGGATATTCTCGGTTTTCACTTTAAAAAATTGTTCCCCCTGCCCTCCCAAAAATATTTGAGGGGTTTATTTTGTGTAAAAATCCTTAATTATGTGCCAAATAATCGAATAAAAAAAGAGTTTTTAAAATTTCGATAAAAATTGCAAATTTTTCTCTCGAGGGTACATAAATAGGGCTTAATGTAGTTGTACCCCACGTAACATAACACCGTCCATTGGATTTTAAACTTTATAAGTAGATATCAACGCATTTTTTTCACTTAGGCAATATTCTCGGTAGTAGTTTAAACTAACTTATTTTAAGTTTACTTACTTACTTTAAACTTTATGTTTCAACTGTGGTTTAAACAAAGAACCATATTCTCAAGTTCAGTTGTATGTATGTATGTATGTATGTATGTATGTATGTATGTATGTATGTATGTATGTATGTATTCACACTGCAATGGGTATATACCCGGTGGCAGTGGTAACTAATTACACTCAATAAAGACAATAATAAACACAATTAATAATAATACTAATAATTAATACTAGCAATAATTAATAATAATAATAATAATAATAATAATAATAATAATAATGATAATAATAATGACAGGGAACATCCTAAGTTAAAATAACATTTAAAATAAATCTAATTTGTATCTTAAATCTAAGTTCGAACTAAAACCCACGAGTATGATATGTTCATATCTGCACAAGTACCTTTCGAAATTACACTCATTTCGCTGCCAACTCACTCACTGCACTGGAACTACGACACATTTCACTGATTCTATCCTGATTTCACTAACACTTCAAAAACATTTCACTGTTCAAATACTTTGCACTGCCACTATAAACTATAAAGCTTCCCTGACAGGAACACGTTTCACTGACACAACACACTTCACTGACACAACACACTTCACTGACACAACATAATTCTTCATTGATACAACACTTCAATAACAAAATATCATTTACATCCTTTACATACTGTGTATAATTATCGTCTATTAGTAAAGTCCTTAAGCCTATTTTTAAATACATTTTTGGTTGTTGGTAAAGCCTTTAGTAAGTCTGCAGGTAAAGCATTCCAGTCCCTGATAGTACGATTGAGAAAAGAAAACTTTCCAGTGTCCGTCCTCTGTCTTCTTTCCCTCAATTTATATGAGTGGTCGTTCCTTGAAGAGTAATTTGGCGGCTGCAACCTATTTTTTATTTCTCTCCAGGCAGGCTCACCTCTGTATGTTTTGAACATTGCGCATAATCGAATTCGCGTTCTCCGGTCCGTGAGTGTGTCCCATTTTGATGGTGAATTTTTCCGACAACACTTGAGAGCCCGTTAAGCTGCCTTCTTTGATTTAAACACTAGTTTTAGTTTAAACCACGAACTTTGTTAGTTTAAACTATGCAAAATAGTTGAAGTTCTTACTATAGTGTAAAAGCGAAGTGTTTATTGAAGAAAAATATTGTTACTGTGACTCATGAATATATTTAATGAAACTGAAAATAACTATGTATTGAGAGAGGAACAGCGCCTAAGGGTGTTCGAGAATAAGGTGCTTAGGAAAATATTTGGGGCTAAGAGGGATGAAGTTACAGGAGAATGGAGAAAGTTACACAACGCAGAACTGCACGCATTGTATTCTTCACCTGACATAATTAGGAACATTAAATCCAGACGTTTGAGATGGGCAGGGCATGTAGCACGTATGGGCGAATCCAGAAATGCATATAGAGTGTTAGTTGGGTGCCCGGAGGGAAAAGATCTTTGAGGACGAGACGTAGATGGGAGGATAATATTAAAATGGATTTGAGGGAGGTGGGATATGATGGTAGGGACTGGATTAATCTTGCTCTGGATAGGAACCGATGGCGGGCAATGAACCTAACTCACTCAGAACAAGTCATTTTCAAGAATAGTATGTCGGTTAGGTTTTTATTTAGGCTCCAGAAGGATACTGCAAACGAGGTATTAAATCAAGTAGAAGACAATACATAAACTCATCTACAAAATAAATCTTTCTCCAGTTCCCAATTATTTTTGTGCGAGATCGTGCGTATTTGCTTGTTTTCCGCACAGAACCAATACGCGGTAAGTGTGAAATAACACATTCAGTATTCCCAACGTAACACACATAGAATTTCCCTCTTCTTACCGCTTAAGCGCGACATTCATTTTACTGCTTTAGGCTTTTAACATATTATTTTAGAGACGTTTAACATAGTAATAATTATAAATTGGAAACTTACCACTGCAATTTCACCTAAATTGCAATGTTAATTATTGTTTTTAAATATTTGCAAAAATTAAGTAAAGTCTACTACTCCACGAAACTTATTGCATTCCTGATACAAGTAACATTAAGGAAGCCGTGAAAAAATCAACAAGATTCCAGATGCCGATGTTATTACTGCAATATGTTATATAAATAATATTGTTAAAATATTAAAATTAAAAATAAATCATTACATAACCTTACCGTTTGTTTTAAGTTCGCATTTATAGACTGGGGGGGGGGGAAGACAGACGTATATCACGGCCTGCTGGAGTATAGTAAACACAGAAAACATTTTATAGCAACAATGTTGAAGAAAGATATTTTGGTTTTCCGAAGTTGCCGTTATTAAACAGAAACCAACATGGAGGTTTCATTGCAACTAATTATAAATTCGGCTTTCAGGTACGTAATAAACGATCTTCGCACAAAATAATGTACGATACACGAGCGGTATGTTTGTTTTCATGTTCTCGGAAATTAAAAAAGCTCAACTACGTTTCGCTTTTTCAATCCTTTCCTCGAACATGAAAACGTCAACATACCGCTCTTGTAACGTATATTACTATTACAGGCATTAGATATTTCATATCTGGAAATTTTCAAATAAATATTGGGAACAATTAGCCCATGGCATAATTATGAAAGTATTATAAGTGATGCATGAATTGTCTAAAGCAATAACAGGATTATCACAAAGGATATTAAAATGCCATCTACAAGAGATGCGATAAACTGTATGAAGCTTGGTTTTTATCAAAAGGCAAGATTTCCTCTGTTAACTGGAGCAATTGACTGTATAATGTCCTTGCTTTCCTTTACTAGTTCTAAAATTAATTTACATTTTTCATCCCTGAACTTTCCAGTCCTTCTGCTTGTTTTCTTTTTTCTTTATTTTTTATTTCATTAAAATACGAGCCAAGAAATGAAACTGATACCAGTCTTTTGTTTTTATTGCTATGTCATCATAATGCAATAATAATAATGTTGTTTAGTTTATGAAAAATATTGATCTTAAATCTATACTAATAATAAATCTGTAGCCGAAATTTTTCTGGAAATTTTCGATTTTCCAAAAATAATTGGTCTTAACATATATAATTAACTACCCTGAAACCGAAAATCGCTTTTTTTAAATATTTGATTGTATGTATGTCTGTCTGTCTGTCTGTCTGTATGTTTGTTACCTTTTCACGCGATAATGGCTGAACGGATTTCGATGAAAATTGGAACATAAATTAAGTTCGTTGTAACTTAGATTTTAGGCTATATGGCATTCAAAATACTTTATTTAAAAGGGGGTTATAAGGGGGCCTGAATTAAATAAATCGAAATATCTCGCTTATTATTGATTTTTGTGAAAAATGTTACATAACAAAAGTTTCTTTAAAATAATTTCCGATAAGTTTTATTCCTTGAAAAATTTTGATAGGACTGATATTTAATGAGATAAATGAGTTTTAAAATTAAAATAACTGCCATCTAAGGCCGTGTAATGAATTAAAAAACAAATGACTTCGTCTATAAGGGGCCTTGGACAGCAACAATCGAAAGCTATGAAAGATGGCCTACAGATAATGTTTCTGCGTTTCTATGAAGTAATATCGGAAGCTAAATTAACCGATTTGTATAATTAATTATTAATTCACCATTGGAAAGTGTAGTTTCTCTAGATGGACATAATGCTATAATGTTATTACAGTAACTTCTGAGTAAATCGAGGACAGGTAAGATTAAAATAGCTTCTTATGCACAGAAAACTTGATAGGCTATTCTGTGTATTCGTTTCCTGTATTTCCTAAAATAATTTTTATGACCAAATGAGTGATCTCTGGATCAAAATGATCGTATTTTAACTTTTTAATTCAATTTAACTTAAGTAACATAATAAACGATTTATCCTTCTATTAAACACGAATGTTCCCGGGATCAAATGTCCTATTTTAATTATATAATTACTTTATATTTATTTCTAACGGGTGCAGCGGAGCGCACGGGTACGGCTAGTATAAAATAAGATAACTTTAATTATTCATTAAATAAAATTAATATGTTATTTCAGAAATAACAGTTAATACAAATTGTAGGATTAGCAACTGAATGGTTTCAAACCTAGAATCTCACTGCTTCGATTTAAACAATAGTTTAAACTATTTGATTAGCCTAGGCTAATTGTTATTGTAGCTTAGCAACGTGTATTATCCAGACGGCCGTGTCCTAAGCATTTTATATGTATACACATTTCGATTCATAAAAAAAAAAACTTCAAATAAATTGCCGTACATCCTATCCAATAGCTGCAGTAGATATTATAGGGGGACGGACCTAGTAGAAAACCTCGAGTCACATTATTAGAGAATGAAGCTAGATCGACAGATCTTATAACTTTCGATTCAGTCATTTCCGGACCATATTTCCTTATCTAAAATTGATACATGTGCCCTTCACCATCATCTCTGAAAGTTTGTAACACCACTTCGGGAACACCCTGTAGATGTAAGCATTATTACAGAATAGTAATCAACATTACGTTAGTAGTTTTCTTTACAGTCCGTCACGGTTTAATATATAGCCTAGCACTGTGAGAATAGAGGAAATACAAACACGTGGCTATATGTTGATATTCATCTCTTATCACTGTCATATTTAATTATCGGTGCAACGAGTGACGTATTATTTCCCCTAATGGATATGTATCTACTCTGTGACGTCAGCATGAATCTATTTTTGAGATTTGAAATAGATATAATGCCGACAGAACGTCCATCTTGCGCTCTGGAATTCGTATATGCTTAACACAGAAATAGGAACTGTTATAAATTCTACAGACGGTACTGCAGGCGAAATGACGTAGGTGTACTGGATACAGGAATTGTATTTATGGGAAAAATTTATACAAAGTTACACATTACAGAAAAAACAGAAGCTTAACATAAATTTTATGTTTTTTTTTTCTCTTTCATTGCTTCACTATGAGTTTTCAATTACATTTCAGTTTGCATATACAGGCTTAGTTAAAAGTCCCGTAGTAGTCTTTTAACAAAATCAGTTTGTCCCCAAAGTATATATGTCTGCTGGAAGTTTGAAGGTATGATTCACAGGGAGTTTGTTACAAACGGACGTGCAGTTGATGTGGATCTTTATTCTGAACAGCTAGAACAATTTCATGAAGTTTTCAGAGAGAGGTACCGGGATTAGTTAATAGAAATAGAATTCTCTTGTAACAGGACAATACAAGACCATATACCGCTCGAACAACCAGGGAAAAAATCCAGGAACTGAGAGGAATCTAAGTGCTACCACACCCGGCATACAGCCCTGATCTTGCACCTTCAGATTATCATCTGTTTCATCCAAGGCCCACTTTCTGCGTGGAAGAAATTTCCTAAACTTGGAAGCCGTTGAAATGGGCATCACCGAATTCTTGGCATCAAAAACCAGAAACTGGTACCGTCGCGGGATAAGAAATCTCGCTGAAAGGTGGCTCAAGGCCTTAGAATCTAATGGCCTTTACTTTGAAGATTAGATTAATTTCTTGTTACAACACACTGCAACTGAAATTCTGCTCAAAAATCGATATTATTTATAAGATACTGTTTGTATTTTCCATTGCATTGTATCGAGATATACAGGGTTAGTTAAAAGTCCCGCACCACCTAAATAACATTTGAAGTATACGGTTCAGTGACATGAAACTTGGTATGTGGGGATAACCATATACTAAGAACTCAATAACGATATTACCGAGTTTTTTTCTACTTCCGGGTTAACCGAAGTAACTCCAACTCTCTTATTTAAATGGAACACCCAATATATTATTTTATTTTTGAATAGTGCTCATTAAGAGCTTTTCAAAAAGTACCCACACTCGATACTTCTGTACAAATTCAGTGTTACTAAGTCAAGAAAACAGAAAAGTGTATCGAATATTAAAATAATAAAACACTCCTTCCTTAACAAAAACAAAACAAACCTAGCTCACCTTCTAAATTATGTGTTCAAATTGGTAGCCCTCAGCTGCTTTACAATGTGTCACTCGATCATAGAAACCATTTAAGGAATGATTTAACCAGGCTTTAGGAATATCTTGCACCACTTCCATTTTTATTTAGCAACACTGAATTTGTACACAAGTATCGAGTGTGGGTAATTTTTGAAAAGCTCTAACGAGTACTATTCAAAAATAAAAAAATATATTGGGTGTTCCATTTAAAATAAGAGAGTTGGAGTTACTTCCGGTTAAACCGGAAGTAGAAAAAACTCGGTAATACAATTATTGAGTTCTTAGTATATGGTTATCCTCACATACCAAGTTCCACGTCACTGAACCGTATGCTCCAAAAGTTATTTAGGTGGTGCGGGACTTTTAAGTAACCCTGTATATCTCGATACAATGCAATAGAAAATACACACAGTATCTTATAAATAACATCGCTTTTTGAGCAGAATTTCAGTTGCAGTGTGTTGTAACAAGAAATTAATCTAATCCACAAAGTAAAGGCCATTAGATTCTAAGGCCTTGAGCCACTTTTCAGCGAGGTTTGTTATCCAGCGACTATACCAGTTTCCGGTTTTTGATACCAAGAATTCAGTGATACTCATTTCAACGGCTTCCAAGTTTTGGAAATTTCTTCCACGCAGAAAGTGGGCCTTGGATGAAACAGATGATAATCTGAAGGTGCAAGATCAGGGCTGTATGCCGGGTGTGGTAGCACTTAGATTCCTCCCAGTTCCTGGATTTTTTCCCTGGTTGTTCGAGCGGTATATGGTCTTGCATTGTCCTGTTACAAGAGAATTCTATTTCTATTAACTAATGCCGGTACCTCTCTCTGAAAACTTCATGAAATCGTTCTAGCTGTTCAGAATAAAGATCCACATCGACTGCAAATCCGTTTGTAACAAACTCCCTGTGAATCACATCTTCAAAATTCCACCAGACACATAACATTACTTTGGGGATGAACCGATTTTGTTTAATGACTACTTTGACAGACTGATGGAACCAACACATTAATTACCTTTGTAATAAATTACGTAAAATAGTATATTATTTTGTTTTATTGAGGAATTACTTGTCAATAAATTTATTACGCACAATATATTTAACTTTATTTCAATCGGTAATTATGTATGGAATTATAGGATGGGGTAGCTCATATAAATCAAATTTTAATCCACTTTATTTATTACAGAAGAAAATAATTAAAATATGTCTTCATAAACCTATTGATTTTCCATCTCAAAATTTGTTTCTAGACTTTAATGTACTTAACGTAAGACAAATTTATTATATTGTATTAATAAAATTCATACATAAAAATCGAAATAATTTTGAATTGTATTGTCGTAGTTATGAAACAAAAGGTATGAATTCTTTAAGATTGTTTGAACCAAAATGCAACACTGTTACAGTATTTAATCATAGTAGTAATTTAGGCCCAAGAATATATAACAAATTTATATTTAAATATCCTGATCTTGTCAATTCTGATAGTTCTAGTATTAAATTTAACAAGTCATGTATGGATTTTATAAAAATTGAAAAATTGTAAATTTAAATTTATATACTATAATTGCATAGTAGACATAAGACAAATTGTATTGTATAATTATTAATTTCAATTCAGGAATCCGTCCCTGAGCACGAGTTCTACTCTTTCAGGGGCGAGCTAAAGTTTTTCTGTATATATTATATTTTATGTTACAATTATTTGCAAAATAAT
Source organism: Periplaneta americana (assembly GCF_040183065.1). Lineage (NCBI taxonomy): Eukaryota > Metazoa > Arthropoda > Insecta > Blattodea > Blattidae > Periplaneta > Periplaneta americana. The sequence goes on along the minus strand of NC_091123.1, from coordinate 2,906,246 downwards.
AAATAAATAAATAAATAAATATGACAACTCTTCTGATAAATCCATAATACATAGGACTAGCGGTGTGCGTTGAGCCTGTTCAGGTGTCAATTCATGAGGTACAGATCTACAACTTCTATATGATTTTCTAAGCGTCTTAATGTGGCGATGTATTGTATCTTTTGAAGCACCAATTTCTTCTGACAACCTACCAGTAGTTTTGTGTAGATTTCCTTCCAATACTCTGCATGTATTCTCAATATTCTATACCGTAGATCTTCTAGGATGTTTGTAAATCTTTAATATCCTCTCCTCCATTATAAAAACACTGGAACCATCGTTTTGCTAAACGCTCACTAACGATACTTTCACCCTCGACTTTAAATTTTTCTTCGAGCCGCTGCAGCAGTTTTATAATCTCGTTTCCAGTGGTGCTTTAGAAGGACTCTAATTTGAAACTTTATCACCTTCCTTTTATATTCTTTGTACTAAAAATTGACGACTGTCACATGGTCAGAATACGTAATAATAACCATAGCGTCCTGTAAATTGTATTGCCCAATTAAATAAAATTATTAAACTCTTAGAAAACACCAAACTTAAAAGCCGCAATTATTTACGAGGCTACCTAATAATTGGGAAAAGCTTATTTCTGTAGGAATGAGGTTTCTTTTCATCGCCACTGTTATAAAGGTGAAAATAAACGTATTCAATTGTGAGATGGCAGGTACTTGGAGAGTTACCTCTCCTTACAATATCGCCACCTTCATGAATGTTTTATACTGCATTGGAAATAGCCTATGTTGAAAATGGTGACAGAATGTAGAAGCCAGGTTCTGAACCCAATTACTCTGCTCGGAAAGAACCGAAATTCTCAGCAAAATAAATTTATAGAACTAGTTGCCAGAAAAGGCAAAAAACCCCAACCTCAGATAGAATTTCGGACCAGTAATCGACAAAACCTGTCAGAAAAATGCTTGAGACGTATTTATTTATTTCAAATTCAAATTCAAATGTATTCACAATTTACAGAGATCAAAATAATAATGCTGATGTTAGAAATAATAGTAACATTAATAATAATAATAATAATAATAATAATAATAATAATAATAATAATAAAACAAAAATATTTACAATAATAAAATAAATACTAAGACGGATAAAATAAAATATAAAACCACTAGCGAGAGTTAACACAACTTAAATAAGCATATAATAACCAGAAATAAAATGCCAAACTCGAAAATTAGCAGAAAAGTTCGTTGTATCGCAGACGACAGCAACCGCCGTATTGACATTGTGCTATGCATTAATGGTGAAATTTAATTAATCAATTTATTTATTTATTTAGCCTATTCATCTATTTATTTATGTTTTTATTTACTTATTTACTTGTTTATTTATTTTAGTTTATTTCATTATTTATGTATTTATTTATTTATGTATTTACTTATTTATTCATTCGTTCATTCCTTTATTCATTCATTAATATGTTAATTTATTTATTTATTCATTTTTATTTATTTATTCATTTATTCATTCATTTATTTATTTATTAATTTATTTATTCATTTATTCATTTATGCATTTATTTATTTATTTATTCTTTCATCCATTTATACATTCATTTATTTATTTATTCATTCATTTATTCATTCATTTATTTATCTATCTATTTATTTATCTATTTATTCATTTATTTATCTTCTTGTGTAGTAGGAAAGAAATCTGTTGTCTGTCTGGTATGACTGGAATTATTGTCGTCATTGAATTGTCCGCCATGTTTTATTAAGTTAAGTTTATTTATACACGCGTTAACATTTTAGGTCTTGTAGTGTGTGTAGGATTTTTCGGTAGGCCGTGAACATCTGCTATGTTTTTGTTTTTTTTTTCATATTTTAATTTATAACCAGTTCGGTCTCAGTACAGCGAACGGGGTTCGTACCCCAGAACAACGCTTTGTTAAGAGTTATAATTTTGTTAGATATAATAAAGAAGTGTCACCAAAAATTTAATTTCAAAATCAGGACGGTTCCGAAAGGTTGCATAAATTTCCTCCTCCTTTTTTTTTTTTTTTTTTTTTTTACTAGACATTTAAGTCCATCTGCGTCTATGCAGTTTTATAATAAATGAGTAGACACTTGTAATAGGAAATGACTTAATCAGTTGATTAGACCGCACGATTCCCACATATAAAGCATTGAAGAGTAAAACGAAGATCAAAACGTCTGTAACAAGTGTAGAAACAGGCCAGAAGTTAAAGCTTAGAGTAATAGGAATGTTTTCTTCAACTTGTGCAGTGCTGAAACAGTTGACAATAGCATTGCGACACAAGACTCGTTAAACGTGGGCTTTGGCATCTCACAGCCTGCTGGAAGACGTTTCTTTGCTCTCCATATTTCCGCAGTTGTTTCGTATGGGTGCCAACAGTACGAAAGCCATTAACAGTGCGTCGCCATGGGGACAGACTCCCGCAATCTGAGAAACAACAGACAACTGCATATTAGCATCGGTCTTTTTTCCTCAGCCATAAAGTCTGACAGCGTTTATGAATTTTAACAAGAATGCAGCTTACTGCAGTCGCCGATGTCTTGAGATGTCTTTAACTGTCTTATATCGACAGTGGGGTTATTTATGGTTATGTGACAGTTGAGACAAAGATTTGACTCTGCGTGGAAGTGTGGTATTCTGCTTTTGTTCTTCAAAGAGGTACAAAATTACTAAAAATTCTTACGCAGATTTTTTTATTGCATTCATTTCCCCCCTGGTTATAGAAACTAAACAGATAATCTAGAGGCAGATATAGACTTCTATAGAAATGCATATTACAAAATACTAGCTTGAGGAATGATATCACTTCTTTTGTCTTTAGACATCGCAAAAATGTTAAATAAGACCAGAGTGCTGCATTGGATCGCTCGCTTGAACTCTGTCGAATGTCGCACCCTCGAGCGAGATACGATCGGTCGTGATACGCTCGTAATAAATAGAAGCACAGTACAAGGTCATCTCACCGACATGACTTATCTTGTATGGAAGGCGACAGATAAGATACACATATGTTTTGCTCACACGGTAAAAATAAGGCTTTATTTTCTGCGTTTATGACAAACGTTTAATGGAACGTACCAAAACAGGAACATGAAGTTATGAAATAAAATAGTATGAAAAACTTCGATATACAGTTATTATTGCTAATTAATAATTATTCAATATTTGATTTACCACATATATAATATGATAGGTCCATACATAGTGTTCCGCCTATATACTGCGACAATGTAGAAACGTTTTACAAAATATTATTGATATAGCAGTAGATTAATAACAATATTAGTACAGAGATAACGTCACAGAAAATATAATAAAACGAATAATCATGCTGCACAAGTGTTACAGACGCAAAGATTGATACACTAATTATTACAGATTATTATTATTATTATTATTATTATTATTATTATTATTATTATTTAGTATGAAATTATTGTTAGAAAAAAGAAGAGAATTTAATTTAGAAACCCATATAGCTTTTATTGATTTTGTGAAAGCTTTTGATAAAGTCCGAAGAGACCTTTTATTCGACATATTACAAGATAAAAATATTACAAATTTGCTATTGCAAAATATAATAGAAATCTACACAGACAGCAAAATAAGTGTCAAAATAAATAACTGTATATCCGAAAGAAAATTAGTTAATAATGGAGTTCGACAAGGTTGTCCACTATCACCAACTTTATTTAATATTTATATAAATGAAATTATTTTAAAATGGAACCAAATCTACACATCAGGAATCAAAATAACCAGTGCTCTAACATTAAATACCTTACTCTATGCCGATGATCAAGTCAGAATTTCCAATTCAGAGGATAATTTACAAAGAGGATTGTATACATTAAATAAAATATTAAAAGATTTTGGGATGGAAATTTCAGCACAAAAATCAAAAGTAATGGCATTTTTAGGACAAGACCCAGTCAGAAGTAAGATAATACACAATAACCAATGCCTCGAACAAGTGCAAAATTTAAATTATCTGGGTTGTGAAATGTCTTATCAAAATGAAAAAGATGTGAACAAGAAAATTACCAAATTTACACAAATTCTAGGAATAATAAACAATGCATTAAAAGCTAAATTAGTACAAAAATCTACAAGAATAAAAATATATAATACACTAGCATTACCCTCCCTTTTATACGGAAGCGAGATTTGGACATTAAAGAAAAAAGACATGAACAGAATCAAAGCAACGGAAATTAAATTTTTGAGGAGGACAGCAGGATATACTCTTTTAGACCGAAAAAGGAATGAAGAATTTTTAGAACAATTAGAAGTAGAGTCAGTAGAAGAAAAAATCAGCAGATACAAATTCAATTGGCTAGATCATGGAAGAAGAATGGAAAATTCAAGAATCCCAAAAATTATGATGCAGTATAAACCTAGAGGACATCGTCGACCAGGAAGACCTTTAAGAAGACTGCTAGATGGGGCCGAAACAGGTCTACAGAGGCCTAATTCGTGAAGTATGATGATGATGATGATTATTATTATTTTTACTAGAAAACTTGATACAGTTCTTGCATTATCGTGATTGTGTTCTCTGTTTATAATAATTACATTTACATCCAATAACATCTATCAGATGTGGAAAAAACAAAATCACTCCTGTTTGGGGGGGGGGGGAACATTTACCTACAACATTTATATTACATTTTAAAGCAAGTTTTGTAGTTGTACTATGGAGAGGTTAGTTAAACACTGCAAAGTTTTGAAATGATAAACATCTATGATGTTACTACACAGTTCATCACTGTAACAAGAACGAATGTCTAACGCTCGGCTTATACTGTTCGAGGATTTATCGCTCGTGAGAATTTTACCCATCATGCATGTGCGCTACCAATCGGATTATGCTATGAACTACTTGGCGCTCGAGCGAAAACGTCCGATGCAGACCTTTGTAAGACAAGATAAGTGGTTAAGTGAAGCTTTACAACAATGTCCCCGCTAACAAACAAAACACTTCCCAAAGATTCTTTTTAAAAGTGAAGTTCGATTATAGTTTTACTGAAAATTTAATATGCAATAAGTTCTATAAGAATTTAGATATCTTAAAATCGATTTCCCCATTTGTTTTATCATAAAAGTTTACACAATTTAGAGTGATGACATGACCCTTTTTCTATTTCAAATTTCGAAGTAGTATTCAATATGGTGTCTTTCAAGATGGCGGAGGGTTACTATAGAGGCGTTCTTTGGAACAAGAATTTAATTACAAAATCTTGAATTTGAGGTCCAGAGGATCAAATATTTTAGATCTCATAGAACGACATTCAAATGTTTTTAGAGGGAGAATATCTTGTCAGGAGGGAGATGTGTTATTAAAGATTCGATATATGCTGGACACGAAACATACACTTAAAGTGCGTTAAGTTAACATACCAGGGAACGCTTCAATTTTGTGTATAATTGCTTTATTCACTAGTGTCATAGGCGTAATAAAATGGAAACGTACCGTGTGTTTTTCTTTGTATAGGACATATAAGAAACCTATGTATAAAAACATTGAAGAAATAAGGTTATCAGTGGGCCGTGTTAATCAGGCTGTAACTTAGCAACCATAAATGATGTTCTCTTGTCTTACAAATTGTCAAAGCCTGCTAGTTTTTAAACGTGAACAACTGATTTATTTATACATAGGTTTCTTATGGTAATTTTAAATTCCTACATCTTATACCCCGTATGTTATGGGTTAAGCCGTAGTTACAGGTGTTTAACAAGCAATTCCATCAACTAGAATGTGATTCTTTAATTTAAATTTGAATTTTTTTCTTTATACGATCAGGGAGAGAATTCCAGAGGCGTGGAATCATTATGCTGAAAAATGATGAGTAGAAGGATGTTCTGTGCAGAGGAATAGAGAGAAGGTACATGTTCCGGGTTCGAGGTAGTGAAACGTAAACAAGTAAGTGGATTCCAAGACAACAGTTCTAATGACGGTATTACAAGTTCGAATTTTCTAATGTCACAAACGAAACGAACACAGATATTGTGAACACCCTGTAGTCTGTGAAAAAAGAGCACTATTTAGATTTTGAATTTTTAATGAAATTTTTATTTGTACAGGGGCACCATTTTATTTTTTACTAACATTTTTAATATTAACTTGCCTATACTTCTGGATCAACGCCGTTTGCTACCCCCTTCCACGACTGGAGTTCAATGATACTGGCGTAATATACAAACAAATCACTTTACTAGGTATAGGAGGGAAGAAACGTAGTTCATCTATTTACGTAAACTAGGAAATATTGCGCTTTTGAGTTCGATCATTTTCATTAGGTTTTTGTTTAATCAAAATGCAGTACAGTATTAACAATGAGTGTTTTTACTCACGAACTGAGCTGTCCATGTAGACGTATTCATTATGCAGTGTATATTATACTGTCTACAGCACATTAGCGTACAATATAGAGAATGAAGTTAAATTGAAAAATAATCATAATATAGATATTTAAACACGATTTTAAAATGGTGGCCGTTCATTTCGATACAGGCTTCAGTTCTTTTGTGCATATTATTCTACCTAATCCCAATTACCAGTTTTGTCCTTCGTACTAGTAACTCATGTTGAAATAATTCTGTACCTACTCTATAAAAGAGTACCTTACGTACTGTAAATTCAATCTTCACTTCTGCCCGATCCGAAAAGATAAAATTACTCAGACATGCTATCTACTGTCCGTTCAAGTGGTTATGTCGTAGGGTCGTAGAAAGGGAGGAAATCACGTGACAGTTAATTACTTAACGAGGCCCTTTTATTTAAGTTATTTTAAACAGTTGTATAATATTACGTAGACGTCCAGTTCCTAACAGAAATTAATGTTCTCAGAAAAGAGCTAAGACAGCCCAGCGAATAAAATCTGGTGGGGGAAAGCGGGATACGACGTAGGCAAATGGACGACAGTACCTGTGCGAAAATGATTCAATATTGAAAGCTCTTTCGTCACTGGAAAACGCGAACATATTTTTGGAACGTACTGTTTACTATGACCGTAAGGCTACTATGACTGTATGTGCAGTCTTGGATCTGTGTGGAGGACGGTTGAACTTCATTAGTAGAATGGGTGGGAGTTAAGTACGTTAAAAAATTCAGATACAATAAAAATTGAAGTAAACATAAAATGATGTCCCTGTATATTTCAAGAAGTAACAAAGACGAGCTTTCCTTTCCTGTATTCGTAGCGCGTGTGGTTGTTGTGATGCAAATTGCAGTTCATTTCCCTTGCATTACCGCCAATAATCCAGTTTAGTACTCCAGTCACTGCCACATGGGTCGTAATCAGCCGCTCTGTGGATGTGAATTCCAAGCCGGTCATCACCCACATTGATTTTCATATCGTAGCTTTGTCACACGTTTCATTAAGCACTTTTCATATTAAGTTATACACAGATTTCATCATCGAACTTTTATTTTCTAAGAAGCGGTTCTCTTTTGTCTATATTTCATTCTTATGTCATAATGAATCTTCAAATGTTTTCTGTGGCATTTGTAAACTAAATCAGAAGCCTCTTCCGATAAAAGTTTATTTTACATGATGTAGTATTGAAAACAATTGAACACCGCAATAAAAATCTGACTAACGACTTGGATTTGTGTGGTATTGAAAGTAACACTGAAATGTTCTTGAAAATGTTTAGATTTTGTGATTAAAAATAATAATTTCAGTACTGGCGACATTATTTTCTATTAATAGCCTATCATAAATAGGTTTGGAAGTAAATCCCGAAAAGACAAAGTATATGATTATGTCTCGTGACCAGAATATTGTACGAAATGGAAATATAAAAATTGGAGATTTATCCTTCGAAGAGGTAGAAAAATTCAAATAATATCTTGGAGCAACAGTAACAAATATAAATGACACTCGGGAGGAAATTAAACGCGGAATAAATATGGAAAATGCCTGCTATTATTCGGTTGAGAAGCTTTTGTCATCCAGTCTGCTGTCGAAAAATCTGAAAGTTAGAATTTATAAAACAGTTGTATTACCGGTTGTTCTGTATGGTTGTGAAACTTGGACTCTCACTTTGAGAGAGGAACATAGATTAAGGTGCTTAGGAAAATATTTGTGGCTAAGAGGGATGAAGTTACAGGAGAATGGAGAAAGTTACACAACACAGAACTGCACGCATTGTATTCTTCACCTGACATAATTAGGAACATTAAATCCAGACGTTTGAGATGGGCAGAGCATGTAGCACGTATGGGCGAATCCAGAAATGCATATACAGTGTTGGTTGGGAGGCCGGAGTGAAAAAGACCTTTAGGGACGCCGAGACGTAGATGGGAAGATAATATTAAAATAGATTTGAGGGATGTGGGATATGATGGTAGAGACTGGATTAATCTTGCTCAGAATAGGGAGCAATGGCGGGCTTATGTGAGGGCGGCAATGAACCTTCGGGTTCCTTAAAAGCCAGTAAGTAAGTAAGTAATAGCCTATTATAATCACTTGTGTTTTAGTATGAATTGAACAATATTCGGAGATTTACCTTCCCTACGTATATTTCTAAAGACAAAATTAATAAAAAAATCTTTAAATTCCACAATTTATATCTGTTTACCTTTTAATATATATCATATATTAATTTAAGATAAGAAATATGTTCAATATGCAAAATATTGAATTACGAATCTTCCAGTCCATACTGGTGACCATATTTTATCAACTTTAAAATCTCTACAAAATTACTTATCCAATTTCATAATCCAAGGACAATACGCTTACGGTATAATTTCAACGAGGTAATTAAAAAATAATTACACAAATTCTAGTTAATAACAGGCTATTAATCTCGGCGGATCAAAATTTATTTTAATTTCTGCAATTCCTCTCCATTCTGCATTAATCGGTTGCATTGTTTTTCCATACTCTATCTTGTTTACTCCCTTCAATAAACCTGAATTGCGACGCAATTTAATAAAACAACTGAAATACGAAATGTAACAATAGGACAGCAATCATAGGAAACAAAAGAGCCCTGACGTCGAGAATCCGAAGTTTTCTATAGAGACGAGTTTATTTACAAAATGTAATATCGTAACTTTATATTCACTAACGTGTCGGAAAACAATATTATTTGACAATTATGTTTCGGATGACAATTATACATGAAGTTTTTTGTGAATATAAAACAACATTTTTATAAAAAAATATTATGTACGGTGCAAATATAGAGCAACTTTCTTTTTAAAAGTTTAATATTATAAACGATAAGGCAATAACTTGTTTTAAAGGTTTGGTAACCATGCTATTTTCTCTTTTTTTTAAGTATGTGTATCGGAAAAGTTGTGTAATCAGTAAGAAAATTTTTATGGCATAAGACAATATTAAGCAAATTTTTTCCTGTAAGCATTTTTTCCACTTTTTCAAGGTTATGCGGTTTATTTTTCTATACATTTGCTTTTAGAGTTCCACAGAGATTGAAGTCTACTAAAGGTTAAGTCCGGGGATCATGGGGGCCAGACTTTACTACTGATAGTTATATTTTTGAATACTCAATGAAGTTCGTCCACAGGATAGTCAGCTGTATGTGCTCTTGCAAAATCGTGTTAGAAAGAGGAAAAACCACTCTCTCTTTCCGACAAATAACACATTTACCAGTAATAATTTTGAGCCACGGACATCATCCCAAACTCCAAAATTTCAGCACTAAAATTACTGTATTTTAAACGTGTAGTTACAATTATTTAAAGATCGCCACTACCTTTTATCTATATTTATTTATAGTATCTCGATGTTATTTCGCAACTATCAGTAGCTTACTATAGGGAATCCTTGTTGCTGTTGTACTCTGTCTATGATTTCATGGTAATTGGAGCACAATCTGGATTTCTTCTTTATTTAACTGAAAATTACTTACATTAAGGCGAGGAAAACTATGGAAGAAATCTCGACCACATTAATCAGCATCGGGTATCGAACTCGGGATCTTCCGAATGCGATTCCAATGTATTGCTAGTGAGCCATTTCTTTCGATCACCACTACTTGATATCTGCCACATTGTAAGGAAAGTTTGTAAATCGCTACAGAAAATAAATACGTGATAATATCTTAATTTATATTATATTAAATGGCGTAATTTACAAGTAGGAAGTATAACTATAATAATAATAATAATAGCAATAACTAGCCGTACCCGTGCGCTCCGCTGCACCCGTTAGAAATAAATATAAAGTAATTACATAATTAAAATAGGACATTTGATCCAGGGAACATTCGTGTTTGATAGAAGGATAAATCGTTTAATAAAGGTATCCCCATAACATGCCATGAAGGCACTTGGGGGGCATGGAGGTAGAGCCCCATGCTTTCCATGACCTCGGCACTAGAATGAGGTGGTGTGGTCGGCACCACGCTCTGACCGCCTTTTACCCCCGGGAAAGACCCGGTACTCAATTTTTTTATAGGAGGCTGAGTGAACCTCGGGGCCGTTCTGAAAGTTTGGCAACGAGAAAAAATCCTGTCACCACCTGGGATCGAACCCCGGACCTTTCAGTCCGTAGCCAGCTGCTCTACCAACTGAGCTACCCGGCCGCCCTAAATCGTTTAATATGTTACTTAATTTAAATTGTATTTAAATAATTAAAATGCGGTCATTTTGGTCCAGGATTCACTCAAAAGTTACTGTAATAACATTATAGCATTATGTCCATCTAGAGAAACTACACTTTCCAATGGTGAAATAATAATTAATTATACAAATCTGTTAATTTAGCTTTCGATATTACTTCATACAAACACTCTAACATTCTCTGTAGGCTATCTTTCATAGCTTTCGATTGTTGTTGTCCAAGGCCCCTTATAGACGAAGTCATTTGTTCTTAATTCATTGCACCGTCTTAGATGGCGTTATTTTAATTTTAAAACTCATTTATCTCATTAAATATCGGTCCTATCAAAATTTTGCAAAGAATATAACTTATCGGAAATCATTTTTAAATAAACTTTTGTTATGTAACGTATTTCACAAAAATCAATAATAAGCGAGATATTTCGATTTATTTAATTCAAGCCCCTTTATAACCCCCCTTTTAAGTAACGCATTTTGAATGTCATATAGCCTAAAATCTAAGTTACAACGAACTTAAATTATATTCTAATTTTGATATAAGTCGGTTCAGCCATTATCGCTTGAAAAGGTAACAAACATCCAGACAGACATACAAACAAAAATTTCAAAATAGCGATTTTCGGTTTCAGGGTGATTAATTATATATGTTAGGACCAATTATTTTTGGAAAATCGAAAATTACCAGAAAAATGTTGGCTACAGATTTATTATTAGTATAAATAATAATAATAATAATAATAATAATAATAATAATAGCACTGAAAATGATGTGTTATTTTTGCGCTATAATCAGCGATGGCTATATTTAGCTTACCACCAAACAAAAGACCACTTACCCCCTTGCAGGCATTAAGCAACTCTTCAGTGACATCACAATGACGTCACACCTGACTTGGGAAGAAAGGAAAAGTCAATCGATGTTTATTGCAGTAACTTTTTTTTTTAACGAAAATGTCCGCACAAAAAAGCGTAGGGGTTGATAGCTGCCAACCCAGCTGGCATCGCTTCAACATATCACCCCCTCACCCCGCACCCCCCCCATATTAAGGGGGTAGGACTCCCCGAGTTATTGTCTGCCAAGCACACATTACGTGATAAGTGTTAACCATGCTGTCGACACGACCTGTAAGGAGGATGCAGCCCTCTTCGCACGATTGCTTAATTGCGCGTTGCTAGGAGACACAATCTGCGTTTAAATGCCGTGTAATCTCTACTTAACTTTATGAGCCTTGTCAGGGAGCCGTGGTTTCGGATATGCTTTTACGACATTGTTTTCATCAGTCTATGACCGGTTTGGTTTATGAATACGACCGCCGCAGTAAGACAGGTTAAATCATTTGCCGTATCTATGACAACCGTCGTCATATTCCTGCCACTGTTTGATATGCTGTGAGCTGTAATTAGCTCGACAGTCAACTGTCTTCTTGTATACGGCACTATATAAATTTGTTATAGAAGGCCTTGGAAAGACGAAAGATTTCGAAGGTTGTATAGGGCTTAATATATGGTGTTTAAATCATATAATAATAATAATAATAATAATAATAATAATAATAATAATAATAATAATAATAATAATAATCTATACTAATAATAAATCTGTAGCCGAAATTTATCTGGTAATTTTCGATTTTCCAAAAATTATTGGTCCTAACATAAATAATTAACCACCCTGAAACCGAAAATCGCTTTTTTGAAATATTTGTTTGTATGTCTGTCTGTCTGTCTGTCTGTCTGTCTGTCTGGATGTTTGTTTTTATCTTTTCACATGATAATGGCTAAACGGATTTCGATGAAAATTGGAATATAAATTAAGTTCGTTGTAACTTAGATTTTAGGCTATATGGCATTCAAAATGCATTGTTTAAAAGGGGGGTTATAAGATGGCCTGAATTAAATAAACCGAAATATCTCGCTTATTATTAATTTTTGTGAAAAATGTTACATAACAAACGTTTCTTTAAAAGTCATTTCCGATAAGTTTTATTCTTTGAAAAATTTTGATAGGACTGATATTTAATGAGATAAATGAGTTTTAAAATTAAAATAACTGCCATCTAAGGCCGTGTACTGAAATAAAAACAAATGACTTCGTCTATAAGGGGCCTTGGACAACAACAATCGAAAGCTATTAAACATAGCCTACAGATAATGTTTCTGTGTTTCTATGAAGTAATATCGGAAGCTAAATTAACCAATTTGTATAATTAATTATTATTTCATCATTGGAAAGTGTAGCTTCTGTAGATGGACATAATGCTATAATGTTATTAGAGTAACTTCTGAAACATATAACAAGTAATATAAAGTATACATATTAAAACTAAATGATATGTCAATCTTCATTAAACTATGGTTGCATGTAATAACAATTAAGAAACATGTTAAAGGAATTGTCATTGCACCAAATGAGTGTCTCTGGACCGAAATGATCTCATTTTAATTATTTAAATACAATTTAAATTAAGTAACATATTAAACGATTTATACTTCTATCAAACACGAATGTTCCCTGGACCAAACGTCCTATTTTAATTATGTGATTACTTTATATTTATTTCTAACGGGTGCAGCGGAGCGCACGGGTACGGCTAGTAATAATAATAAAAGAGGGTGGTGCAATTTATAAGCTTGTACTTGCAATTTTGGAAAAGGAAATTGTACCAGAATAATGGAATGAGTCCATAATCGTACCTATTTTTAACAAGGGGTAACTTTCGAGGAATATCACTTTTCTTGACGTCGTACAAAATTTTGTCCAATATCCTTTTGAGAAGATTAACTCCATATGTAGATGAAATTATTGGGGATCATGAATGTGGTTTTAGGCGTAATAGATCGACTATTGATCAGATTTTTTGTATTCGACAGATATTGGAGAAAAATGGGAGTATAAGGGTACAGTACATCAGTTATTCATAGATTTCAAAAAGGCGCATGACTCGGTTAAGAGAGAAGTTTTATATGATATTCTTATTGAATTTGGTATTCCTAAGAAACTAGTTCGATTAATTAAAACTTGTCTTGGCTGTGAAACTTGGACTATCACTTTGAGAGAGGAACAGAGATTTAGGGTTTTTGAGAATAAGGTTCTTAGGAAAATATTTGGGGCTAAGAGGGAAGAAGTTACAGGAGAATGGAGAAAGTTACACAACGCAGAACTGCACCTGACATAATTAGGAACATTAAATCCAGACGTTTGAGCTGGGCAGGGCATGTAGCACGTATGGGCGAATCCAGAAATGCATATAGAGTGTTAGTTGGGAGACCGGAGGGAAAAAAGACCTTTAGGGAGGCCGAGATGTAGATTGGAAGATAATATTAAAATGGATTTGAGGGACGTGGGATATGTATTAATCAGGATAGGGACCAATGGCGGGCTTATGTGAAGGCGGCAATGAACCTCCGGGTTCCTTAAAAGCCAGTAAGTAAGTAGTAAGTAAGTAATCTTGCCTTTCATCCACCTCCACAGATAAAAATAGACAGGTCTGGGGACCTTGGTGGCCAATGATCGTCACCACCGCGGTTGATTCATTGTCCGGGAAATATGAGATTTAGATTATCTATCACTTGAAGGCTAGAATTTATAGGAGCTCCGTCATGTTGGAAAAACATGCCCATCCTTGTTGTCAAGGGACCTACAAATAGCTGTTTCTCTACACTCATTATGAACAGTGCTGCCCTCAGCAGTGCGACACGTACTATTCCTTTGTACGTAGTCATCTGTCGTTTGTTGGTACCATTTGTAAGACTTATGTGTAACATTCAAACAGCTGTACCTCCAAACCTATTGAAAAAAAGACTATTTGAACTCTTTTGCTATGAATAGTCCATCTAACCACCTTGTAACATATTTATTATTCCTCCTGAATAACCCTGTATAGGGTATTAGTTTGTCAACTGTTTAGTCAATTTGGTACTTTAATAACTTGAGATTTCTTATCTCGTATGAGATGGGCCCGTCTTATACTTTCATTTGTTTTTAACGTTACTCCTCTCGTATGACAACAGGGATTCGTTTGGTGAAAGCTTAGTGACAGAAAGTGTTTTCAAGTAGGTCCGCTCCCAATTAATAAGCATGCATAGAGTCACTGCTTCCTCTTACATAGGAAATCTAAAATTTTGTATTTAGTACCTCCAGTATAGATGTAGTAACGTGACATTTTGCCAATACTAATTATACATTTTTATCCTAGATCTCTGTAATGTGCCATTAGGAAAGTTCAGGATAACAGGCAGGGTTTGGAATTGAACGGGTTACATCAGCTGCTTGTCTATACAGATGACGTGAATATGTTAGGAGAAAATACACAAACGATTAGGGAAAACACGGGAATTTTACTTCAAGCAAGTAAAGCGATCGGTTTGGAAGTAAATCCCGAAAAGACAAAGTATATGATTATGTCTCGTGACGAGAATATTGTACGAAATGAAAAAATTAAAAAATTGGAGATTTATCCTTCGAAGAGGTGGAAAAATTCAAATATGTTGTAGCAACAGTAACAAATATAAATGACACTCGGGAGGAAATTAAACGCAGAATAAATATGGGAAATGCGTGTTATTATTCGGTTGGGAATCTCTTATCATCCAGTCTGCTGTCCAAAAATCTGAAAGTTAGAATTTGTAAAACAGTTATATTACCGGTTGTTCTTTATGGTTGTGAAACTTGGATTCTCACTGTGAGAGAGGTACATAGGTTAAGGGTGTTTGAGAATAAGGTGCTTAGGAAAATATTTGGAGCTAAGCGGGATGAAGTTACAGGAGAATGGAGAAAGTTACACGACACAGAACTGCACGCATTGTATTCTTCACCTGACATAATTAGGAACTTAAAATCCAGACGTTTGAGATGGGCAGGGCATGTAGCACGTATGGGCGAATCCAGAAATGCGTATAGAGTGTTAGTTGGGAGACCGGAGGGAAAAAGACCTTTAGGGAGGCCGAGACGTAGATAAAAAATGGATATGAGGGAGGTGGGGTATGATGATAGAGACTGGATTAATCTTGCTCAGGATAGGGACCGATGGCGGGCTTATGTGAGGGCGCAAATGAACCTTCGGGTTCCTTAAAAGCCATTTGTAAGTAAGTAAGTATCCTAGATCCTTTTTATCCCTTAAGATTTTATTCTCTGCTTATGATTGGCTGCAAATAATAATTTTACGAAAACAAAGATACGCATTTAGTGCTTGTAACTTACCATTGGGTTTTATTGTACAAGAATCGTTCTACAACTGTTGAAGTTGGACAGCGTACTGGCAAGGAACTGTTAATGACATCATGTCGAAACCTTCCCATGAAAATTCGCGCATGTTATATCTCGACGGAGGCTAAAAAAAAGGTGAAAAAATATTAGCTGACAATACTAACTGAAAACGTTAAAGTGTTGGTTATGTGACGTAATCTCGCATGCCATGAGTAAGGAATGAAAACTCGGGAAATATTTTCAAGTATACATCGTTATACCTTAATGTAAGATGTCAAGTAAGTTTTCACAATCTTAAACAATTGCTGTAAGCAATTATTCTTTTTCTCTCTCTTTATCTGGAGTGTAGTTTTATATGCACGATATCAGGGGAGGTTTCGACAAAAAATTATGAAAACTTCCCCTATTAATAATCCACAGAATATAGACTGGAATTTCAGACTCGTTTTTGTTTGATTTTATCGCTAAAATTCCCCTTCTGGAAAAAATATATTTAGCTCCTTTGTTTTTCTCCGAAGAACATAAAAAATATAGCCCCTTTTTCTTGAGTAAAGGACCAAAACGTCTGAATGGAGCCGCCATTTTCAGTCTACTAACTATGCGGGAAAGAAATGACGATCGCAAAGCATGTTTCATAGTACCGTCACAGTCTAATGTATATTATAGTCACGAAGCTCAATACGTAGTAAATATGCGTCCATAAATAATTACTAACCACTAGGATCGCTAATATGGCCTCATTACAGACAATGCGAAATACTATCAGCACAGTCTATTGTTCCTAACACCCTCACAACTCAAGCTTCGTGACTGTTATATACTAGACTGTGGTACCGTAAAGAATTTGCAGTTTGAAATGTTGGCAAGCAACGAAAAAAATTCTAGGGTAGTGATAAAAAGAAACAAATGCTAGGGAAGTGATGAAATTAAATAAATGCTAGGGAAGTGATAAAATTGTGTGATAAGCAGCCATGATTGCTTGAAAGACGTTCTTTCGTATCGGTTTGTTGGTCTAAAGCAGAATGATGTAGTAAAAGTGTAATAGTCACTGTAAAACTAGATATTATCTAATTTAACTTACCGGAATTCATAAATAGTTTACATTTAATTCTTAATTATTCCGTATAATCTTCAATAAATTGTATTCTTGAAGTAATATAATCTCTTAAAGTTTCTTAACCGGAAACAGTTATTTCTTTAAGTACCTCTGACGTTGTTTCAACCGTGTTATTGGTCGGTTGCTATTATTTTCGCGTGGCAACTGGTGGGAAACAATTGAAAATCGATGCAAATAGTTGAAAGTGAATATTAAAAGTACTTTTCGCACTAGTGTTTAAATGTATTTCGGTCACAGTCATATAGTAATAATAATAATAATAATAATAATAATAATAGTAATAATAATAATAGTTATAATAATAATAATAATAGTAATAATAATAATAGTAATAATAATAATACTAATAATAATAATAATAATAGTAATAATAATAATAGTAATAATAATAATAGTAATAATAATAATAATAGTAATAATAATAATAATAGTAATAATAATAATAATAGTAGTAATAATAATAGTAATAATAATAATAGTAATAATAATAGTAATAATAATAAAAGTAATAATAATAATAATAGTAATAATAATAATAGTAATAATAATAATAGTAATAATAATAATAGTAGTAATAATAATAATAATAATAGTAATAATAATAATTTATTTATTTATTTATTTATTTATTTATTTAGAATATTAACGTGCAAAAACAACAGCACAAGGCCAATTACAGTTTTGCACGATACAAAACAGAACAAAACAACAAATGATGATGAGAATGAATGATAGAAAATGGCAATGAGATGAAATACAAACAATATAATGGTCTACATCAATCATTGATCAAATAATAATTATAAAATTATAAAATTAGTACAATGAGAATTGAAATAATGGAATGGTCTACATGAATCAATAGACCAAATGCAAGAAATATATGGACAAATAATTATTAAATTTAGATCAGTGAGTTAAAACTCAAAGATATACTACACATTAAATGGATCCAAGTTGAATCCATGCAAATTAGCATATTTAATGCATCTGCAGACCGGAGAGAGAGATTTAGGATTCTTATTATAAAACAATTTATGAAATCTTAAACCATTAGCAGGAATACGAAGACTGATATTGCTTATGAAAGATTCACAATCAATATCACCCTTAATGACTTTGCAAAAAAATAAATAATCAAGATCCTGACGTCTGGTGAACAAACTACCGCAATTGAAATAATTGCATTTAATCTCATAGTTATAATCGGAATTTGTTATAATCGGAATAATAATAGTAATAGTAATAATAATAATAGTAATAATAATAATAATAATAATATTAGTAATAATAATAGTAGTAATAATAATAGTAATAATAATAATAATAGTAATAATAATAATAGTAATAATAATAGTAATAATAATAATAATAATAGTAATAATAATAATAATAATAATAGTAATAATAATAGTAGTAATAATAATAGTAATAATAATAATAATAATAGTAATAATAATAATAATAATAATAATAATAATAGTAATAATAATAATAGTAGTAATAATAATAATAATAACTTAATAATATTAGTAATAATAATAGTAGTAATAATAATAGTAATAATAATAATAATAATAGTAATAATAATAATAGTAATAATAATAATAATAATAATAATAATAGTAGTAATAATAATAATAATAATAATAATAAACTTTTAACTTGCTTACATATTTTCTTTTGTACCTTTTGTCCGTTAATTAAGATTCATAATAGTAATATGCGTTACAAGAGCGGTATGTTGAAGTTTTAATGTTCGAGGAAAAGTTTGAAAAAGCGAAACGTAGTTGAGCTTTTTTAATTTCCGAGAATTTAAAGAAAACATACCGCTCGTGTATCGTACATTATTTTGTGCGAAGATCGTTTATTACATACCTGAAAGAGGAATTATTTCTAATTAGTTACAATGAAATCTCCATCTTGGTTTCTGTTCAATGACGGCAAATTTGCAAAACAAAAATATCTATCTTCAACATTGTTGCTTTAAAATGTTTTCTGTGTTTACTATACTCCAGCAGGCCGTGATATACGTCTGTCTTTTTTTTCCCCTCCATTCTATAAATGCGAACTTAAAACAAACGGTAAGGTTATGTAATGATTTATTTTTCATTTTAATATTTTAACAATATTATTTATATAACACATTGCAGTAATAACATCGGCATCTGGAATCTTGTTGATTTTTTCACGGCTTCCTTAATGTTACTTGCATCACGAATGCAGTAACTTTAGTGGAGTTGTAGAGTTTACTTAATTTTTGCAATATTTAAAAACAATAATTAACATTGCAATTTAGGTGAAATTGCAGTGGTAAGTTTCCAATTTATAATTATTACTATGTTAAACGTCTCTAAAAATAATATGTTAAAAGCCTAAAGCAGTAAAATCAATATGCCACTTAAGCGGTAAGAAGAGGGAAATTATGTGTGTTAGGTTGGGAATACTGAATGTGGAATTTTAGACTTTCCGCGGATTGGTTTTGTGTGGAAACCAAGCAAATACGCACGATCTCGCACAAAATATATTTAAAAAATTACAAAATATAATGCGTATTCTTCAGCAGGTTTCACAAGCCCTTACAAACTATAGTTAAAATATTATAATGTTACCAACTGAATTACACATTTAAAAACATCAGACAAGCACTAATTTGAATTTTATTGAGATGTTTCTTTTAGAGTTTGCAGAGAGTAGGCTAGATGAAAACATTTTAGTAATTGAAAGGTTAAGTAACTTACATTAAATACAAATCACTCACTATGATGAATTTAAATATTTTAACAATGAAATAATTAAGTACTTTTCCATTAAAATATCAGATAATTAAATATTAGTCATAAAACATATTTTTATAATCCTGTGATTTAATTTTGTTAACTTTTTTTTCTTTCATGTTTGATATTTTATTGCATTTCCAATAATTATGCACTCTTTTAATCCTACTATGTTTGTGTTTTGATGGGATTGTCTATCATTTAATAAAGTATCAAATAATATATTATCGTTTTTATATAAAATATATACCTTCATATTGAAAACTGTATTTTAAAGATTAACTCATTGCAGTGTTGGCTATTGGAAAACAAGAAAGGATTCTTAGATTTGGCAGAATGTATGAACATCAGGTTCAAAAGGTACTGCTTATTGTACCTCCATAAATATCCAGAAAATCAATCATTCAATCATTTTAACGGCCGGGGTTTGGTTCACAGGGTATGGAACAATAACTATCATTTACAAGTACTTGTAAAGAATGGAGTTGTATGTACTGTCCTATCCACAAAATGCACACAAATCTTAGCATTGTTAGAAAATGTGTTATTCTACAATATTATTAGCTACAAGTGACGTCATTAATATATTATTTTACATTTCAGACATTAAAAGAAGGATTTTGTGAATTATTGTGGTGGAATGACTAAGTAAGCAATGCAGTTAGTAACTTATGCCTAACTTATTGTATTATATTGTATTTATTAACATTCCATGGTATTCATACATTGCTTCACAGCTAGAATATGGAACAAGTCAAAAAACTTAATACTATTATAAAGTCTTAATTTATAGTCACAGTCTAGATGAAATATATACAGACGAGATTTACAATATAGTCTACTAGTACAAAACAAAGTTAGTTTTGTTTCAATTTAATACTAATTTATTGACTGAGAACCAGTCACATATTTTGAAGAGAATTTCCTTATGGTACATTGCTACTGTGTATGGAAGATGTACTGACCTATACATGTCATGGAATGGTTTTGATATCACACCCTTTTGTTCGATAAGAAATATATTTAATCTTTCTCTAAATTTTCAGAAAATCTTTGACTTTACTCTCGCTTTCTATGTTGCTCTTAGAACACATATTTAAGGCATTTGTTGTGGTGTGGATATTTGTACATCAAACACACCTAGAGTGTCATTTTCCTCCATATAGTACGAAAATCTATGTAAGATACACGGGATGATGTCCAGTCATTCTTTCCTAAAGACAGGGAATGAAACAGTGGGATCAGTTGATTCGTGGAATATTTCTATATACCTACAATATGTTTGATATGATGTAGTCTACGTCCATGTAGGCGCTATTTATTATTATTATTATTATTATTATTATTATTATTATTATTATTATTATTATTATTATTATTATTATTTTTCCTACTTCAGCCATATATAACTAACGGATGTAAATGCTTTTCTAAGAGTATGCTACTTTATTACTAGATTTGAAGTAAAAAAATGAGTCAAATAACAGTTGACATTCTACGGAATATGGAATGAATTTATTGCATTGCGAATGGGAAGATTTCCATGGTAACGCTGGTAAAATAAAAAAGAGAACAAACACAATTTATAGACAAAAACAAAGACATAACGCAACACAAAGGACATAAAATACAAATACAAAACAAGACCCACAATAGCATGTCAGTACAAAACAATTCAAACAACATAATTAGGTACAAACAATAGCACAAATGACAACAAGAATAACACAAAGTCGTAGCACAACACAAACAAAGAAATTAGAACACACTAAATCGTATAGGTCAGTTTCTGTCAGCTGCGTTTCCAATTCACTGTGGGCTAAAGCAAGGAGATACACTATCACCTTTACTTTTTAACTTTGCTCTAGAGTATGCCATTAGGAAAGTACAGGATAACAGAGAGGGTTTGGAATTGAACGGGTTACATCAGCTGTTTGTCTATGCGGATGACGTGAATATGTTAGGAGAAAATCCACAAAGGATTAGGGAAAACACGGGAATTTTACTGAAAGCAAGTAAAGAGATAGGTTTGGAAGTAAATCCCGAAAAGACAAAGTATATGATTATGTCTCGTGACGAAAATATTGTACGAAATGGAAATATAAAACTTGGAGATTTATCTTTTGAAGAGGTAGAGAAGTTCAAATATCTTGGAGCAACAGTAACAAAACAAATGATACTCGGGAGGAAATTAAACGCAGAATAAATATGGGAAATGCCTGTTATTATTCGGTTGAGAAGCTTTTATCATCCAGTCTGCTGTCAAAAAATCTGAAAGTTAGAATTTATAAAACAGTTATATTACCGGTTGTTCTTTATGGTTGTGAAACTTGGACTCTCACTTTGAGAGAGGAACATAAGTTAAGGGTGTTTGAGAATAAGGTGCTAAGGAAAATATTTGGGGCTAAGAGGGATGAAGTTACAGGAGAATGGAGAAAGTTACACAACACAGAACTGCACGCAATGTATTCTTCACCTGACATAATTAGGAACATTAAATCCAGACGTTTGAGATGGGCAGGGCATGTAGCACGTATGGGCGAATCCAGAAATGCATATAAAGTGTTAGTTGGGAGGCTGGAGGGAAAAATACTTTTGGGGTGGCCGAGACGTAGATGGGAAGATAATATTAAAATGAATTTGAGCCGGTGGGATATGATGATAGAGACTGGATTAATCTTGCACAGGATAGGGAGCAATGGCGGGCTTATGTGAGGGAGGCAATGAACCTCCGGTTCCTTAAAAGCCAGTAACTAAGTAGGTAATAATAATAATAATAATAATAATAATAATAATAATAATATAGTTCTTACAAGGAGATCCTTATCTGTACAAGATAATAGACTCATGTTTGTACCGATCTGTTATAACTGAAAATAGGAAATCCATTAATTTTTATTTTAGTATGTATAGTCAAATTTGCCACTTTTACTTCACAAGTGTGTTGAAGTAATTTGGTCATAAGGTGGCAGGGGAGGGGAAATTTGTGCTTTGGGTTGGGACTGAGAATGAATTCCCTCCCGCACCCACAAACCCTGAATTCGTCACTAAAGAAAAGTAAGTTCCTAGCAATAATACTTTGGTTAAACAGTGTACCGAAGACGTCACTTGTAACTAGTTAATACAACTGTAAAATAACTTTCATAAAACTTAATTTTCTGATACTTGTAAGTTACAAGGACATATTTTTGTGAAGTTTTGCTTCATACTGCAATTAAAACGTCCCTTTGTACCTTTAACTTCACTTTAAGTTTCATTGTTGCCAATATCAGAAGTAATGAAGTGCGCCAGTGTTGCCAATACACCAAGAAAACTTAGTTAACTTTAAAAGTTGAATATAAAACTGCATTTTGTTTACGATAGTGCATATCGGAGTCTGTGTTGACGTTAATAATCGGTCACGT
Source organism: Periplaneta americana (assembly GCF_040183065.1). Classification (NCBI taxonomy): domain Eukaryota; kingdom Metazoa; phylum Arthropoda; class Insecta; order Blattodea; family Blattidae; genus Periplaneta; species Periplaneta americana. Next base: position 2,883,112 of record NC_091123.1, on the reverse strand, counting down.
TCGTACAAGAATGTCTTCACGAGGCTTATATGCAGCTTTTCACTTCAAGGACAGAAATTCCCAGTTATTGAACCCGCAGTCCGTCCGCTGGATGGAAATGCCGCATTACGAGTATCACACTATAAATACCGTGCCGATAGTCCTACTTCCCTACAACAAGAATGAAACAAAAAAAAAAGAAACAAACACACCCAATTTTTCAGTACAGCTAGACAGTTTGTAGTGTTGCTAGGACACAACAAACAAATGAAAGGCGACGAGCGCGTGCCCCTCTCTCCCCCCCACGGCGCGCTGCGGCGGCGCGGACCCCGTCGTGCCGGAGAGGCAGAGGGTAGTTTGAATCCGGCGGACAGTGGTGTGTGCAAGGTGTGCCCGTTATGTAGTGCCGGTGCCGTGGTGTTCAGGTTGTGGTGTTGTGGCAAGGAGAAAAGTGTTTAATCTCTCGGCGATGACGTCGTCCAGCGTGGGGTGGTCCCGGCGAGATGTCCAGCACGTCGACTGCACTTTACAATGCGGCAGGCCGTCGACGTGTGCCACAGTCCTCGGTTCATACCCGGTTCACGTCCTCACGTGATAGGACTTCCGAGTGCAGTCCTCGGAGTTGTCCGCAGGAAGGCTGTGAAAGGATTTTTTCTTTAGTCAGTTACCGAAACTGAACACCTTCTTGCCTCCATAATAATAAAAAAAGTCTTCATTAGTCACTTAATTAAACACCCTGTAACCTCTTCTTAGGCTCCGTGACCATGCTCTCTGTCGTTGAGGGCCCCTTATTCTCGTAACGTCAGAATTCTCGTAGAGAGATTTTATTTTTTTCTTGGTGATATCATACAAATTGTTTCCTCCCACACGCTCCAGGTGTCTCCAGCATCCGTCCACGTGCGTTCCGGTGTAGTAATGCTGTGATCTCGCCCCCCACCCCCTTCGTGTTGTTGTTGTTGTTTACCCCGCCCGGGAAGAGATCCGGGGTCTTCTGTGCACGAAGCCGGATGGATGCTCAGTAATGGCCCAGTTTTCAAAGGACAGTGGCGAATCCCCTTGCTCCCCACTCGAGCACAAGTGAAGACAACAGGGCAGTGTTCTTGCTGGGGGGTGGAGAGCCGCTCCCGAGCAACCCTACCTCTGAGCAAAAGTGAAGGCCAAAGAGAGAGGCATGGCCGCCGTCGCGGGGATCTACGGCATCGGGGACGAGGGTGGAAGCAGCCGGTACTCGAGGGCCTTCCTCGACAAGCACACGACCACCACGACCACCTCCGACCACACGTGAGTCCGCCCCGCGTCCCCCACTCAGGACTTTCACCCCCACCCCATCTATATGGTTGTTGCAACTCTCGTGTGCTCCGCCAACTCGTTGTGGGGTGAATTGCTCTGTTTTTGTCTTGCCAGTACATTTTGGACACTCTTGATTACATTGCACAGAAAGAAATATCCACAGATACTTTCCCACCTTGGCTTGGACAGTTTTCATACTATTCTGGCACACGAAAACTAAATGACGAACACAAGACCTGCAACTGAGTACTTTGATTTGAATTCACTTGTATAGATATCTGACTACTGGAGACTCTTCTCAACATGTAGAATTTTATAGATTCATTTAACCATTTCAGTTTCGAACATTAAATTTCCTCTCGATATTTGTACATATATAAATCAAAAACCCTGAATTCGTCACTAAAGAGAAGTAAGTTACTAGCAATAATACTTTGGTTAAACAGAGTATCGAAGACGTCACTTGTAACTAGTTAATACAACTGTACAAGAACTTTCATAAAACATAATTTTCTGATACTTGTTAGTTACAAGGAAGTTTTGCTTCATACTTTAATTAAATCGTCCCTTTGTACACTTAACTTCACTTTGAGTTTCATTGTTGCCAATATCAGAAGTAATGAAGTGCGCCAGTGTTGCCAATACACCAAGAAAACTTAGTTAACTTGAAAAGTTGAATATAAAAGTGCATTTTATTTACGATAGTGCATATCAGACTCTGTGTTGACTTTAATAATCGGCCACGTCCGTACAGAATGTCTTTACGAAGCTTATATGCAGCTTTTTCTAGAGTCTTTTCATTGTTATTTGTATAAGGAAATATCCATAAATATTTTCTGTCAAGTTTCAGCAATTCTGATTTCGTTTTTACAAAAGAAAGATGTCTGGAAAGACACCAATTTGCCCTTGTTGATTTCATTGCTTATGTACTTTATGCAAATTTTTGCAACCTCTGTCTGGACACTCCTGACTACATTGTTCATGAATAAATTTCCTCCAGTACTTTCCCAGATAAAATGGTAAAATTTAGGTACAATTTCGGTACAAGACAAAATTCATAACAAACACCAAACTGTCATTAATGGTATACCTTGTTTTTATCACATATCAGCATGTGATCCTTTACAGAAGTTCTTCATTTGGACACTGATTACATCATATATGAAGAAATATCTCAACATTTTTCTTCCTCTGCAGAATTATAATAATCTGAAAAAAAAAAAATCTCGACAAACACTAAACTTCACTTCCCCAACGGCCTTGAATTGAATCCATTTACAAATACATTTTAGTTCTTTGCTTTTACACAATTTATATAGGCTATTTTCTTTTGGATATGAAAATTCAGAGAACTGCTTGGACTCAGTTTGGATATTCCTTTCTATTTTTCACACCTAAAATCTTAATATCTAGAACCAATCTTTAACAATGCACATCAAATTTTATTTTTCACCTATAAAAATCTTAACTTAATTTTTCGGATCTTATTCCTAATAATTCACACGAAGAAATATCAACAAACACTTTTAATCTCGATTTTGGTAACCATAATTTCATTTTGACACAATATTAAAATCCTGGCATCAACATGTTTCACCACTATTCATTATATTGCAGATCTGATTCTCTGTACAACTTTTACCATGTTGGTTTGGACACTAGTAATTACATGGAAAAAAAAAAAAAAATATATATATATATATATATCCACTCTCTTCCACTTCGTTTCAGACGATTTCAAATGACTCTGAAACTATCACATTGACCTTACTTGAACATTCTTTGGTGTAATATCGATTATAATGATATTCACCGCTTCGTTTGAATGTACGTTTTGGTTGTTTAAAAATAAAATTTGAATATATTTAAACCTGTAAAATCGAGAGAGCTAACAGACCAATTTGATTTGGCAATATTTTTAAAATTAGTCTCTCTTCATTACTATGTATATAAGAAAATATCCACACAGATCTGTCTTCTAGTTTGTTTTGGAAATTTTATTGCCATTCTGTCACAAAATGGGGATATTGACAGACATGAAACTGCCCTACTTGGACAGTATTGATTTGATTATGTGTAGGAGTTCGTAGCCATTACTGTTTTGACACTCATGATCACGTTGTACATAAAAAAAATATATAGAAACACGTTTCCCATACAAATTTGAACAATATTTTTGTATCACTTTTCTACAGGATAATAATCAATACAAACACGAGATGGATAATATTTTAACCCTTTTTATTTTAGTGTATTTATACAGTTCACTGACGTTTGACTTATTTTATTATCAGTGTTTGTGGAAACGTAAATTAGTTGGACGATTTAGTTCGGAAATTTAATTCCCTGATTAAAAGTCTTTAGAAAAACTCTTTTATCCTCGTTCTGACAATCGCTAGATATTAAAGTCACTACAAATATGCACCAACAACTGTTTGATTCATATTGAAGTAGCTAAATGTCTGGTATGAAACTGACCATTGTGTTGCTACACAGGTGAAAGCCTAGAACTGGTTATGTACAGTGGTCTTGACACATTTTTACTTCAATTGGCACGGATAATATCTTGATAAACGCCTGCCAATACTTGTTTCAATTGTAGATAGAAGTGTCGAGTTAATAGCTGGTCACTTCTGGAGTTCTTGAGCAGATAATATCTTGAAAGACGTCAAAAAGTTTCTTGCTGTGACTTGTTTCCACTTTTTATGTCCCATGGTAAAAAACACATCCGTTACAATTTAGTCACTTCGATCTAGAATGTTGGTTTCATTATTGTACAGATAAAAATCTCGATCAACATCTGATCACGTTTGTTGAACTCTCTTGAGCTGAGCAGTCTAGTTTGGAATGTTTTAGTCTTACAATGATACTAAGGATATAAAATTTTTAACCTCACAATAGACAAGAATGTCAAATAAGATACTATCATATCATTTTTGGCCTTAAATTCCATTTCCGAATACATTAAATGTTCCAATATCTTGCAAATTGAATTTCAAAATAACTTGAAAGTAGTCAAACACCTTAACATTATGAAATTGTTTTTATCTCTGTTAAATTTCTAGAGTCAAAAATGTTTTTACTTAAAACATTGTTTAATAATTTTCTACAAATATAAATCCCTCAAATGCCAACAAGAATAAGCATTTCGATACAAAGTTGTAAGTATGTTTTAACAACAATGTTGTACAGATAACTATGTGGTGTAATATCTCGTCACTATTTTGATCAACATATTGAAATTTGTCATATGTTTGTGATCACAATTTGAAGATGAAAAACTAATTATCTCCACATTGTTGTCTCGTATCTGCTTTCAGATGTGAATTCTGTTAGTGATATTGCACTCCTAAACTTCAGGCTTTTGTTTGAAGAAAAACTATAGGACTACAGTTTGAAATCCTAAGTCGAAAGTGGCATGATGTAAGCCAGCTTACTTTTATGTAGTTCAAATCAAAATCTCTCGAATATCAGTCAAAAGTAACATCTTACGGGAGACTTATGGATTAGTTTATATTTTTCTAATTCAAAGATCAAAATCTTATAGTCAAGATCTCATGTGTCAAAACTCTAGGTTATGGGCTAATTTGTTTACTCTGGCCCAAAGTATCTGACATCATATCTCAGTTAATTTTGCATAATTAAAAACCACAACCTTTAACATTCACGTCGAAGTAGATTCTCGTAATTAAATTAGTGGCATTACCAGACATAAATTTGTGAAACACAAACCAAAAGTATCATGCGCCAAAGTTGATTTACACATTTTTAGATAGGTATATAATATCTACACAAAAATGCCTTAAATCAAAATTAAAAATTATAAACTTAGATCTGCAATATTGTACGAATCACCGACACGGGTTAGGTATTAGAATCTAGGCTTGTAATATGAATTCGCTTGGCGTGGGTTCGAAACCCACATAAGCTGTTACTTGGTTGGATTTTTTTGCAAGGTTTTCCCAAACGGTAAGGCAAATGTCAGGTAATTCATGGCTAATTCTCAACTTCACCTTGTCAAAATTCTATCTTCTATCATCAATTCCATAGTTGTTATATAATCTCTCAGTCGAAACAAAGTATTTACCCTTGTGGAATTCGGGAGAAAAATATTTGGAATATCTAAGCCAAATTACAATTGAAAAATAAAAAGTTTCTTAGGTTATATTTTGTTTTAAATTCACAAATAAAAGTGTCTAAAAGCCAAACCGCAAAAGAAATTTTTCGCAAGTGAACTGCATAGATGAAAATTCCTGATTTACGATCAAATTAAATTCAATCAGTTTTATAGAAAGAAACTTTTGATTTTTAAATCCACGAATTAAAATATCCGAAATGAAGACAACAAATTTGTAATAACATATTACAAAAATCGTTATCTTTCAAGACATATTTAATTTTCTTTTACATTTTTAAAATTCACAGAAAAATACTTTCAAATCCAAACATCAAGTGACATTTTTCGCACTGGAAATACACAGATGAAAATCTTTAAACCCAAAACGAAAAGTAACATCTGGACACGAATTTACTGACTATTTTACACACAGAAAATTCACACAACTCTTGACTTACTGTCTTTTGACAACTGTACTCCACAAACAAAAAACAAAAAGATCCAAGCCACGAGTGACACCATCTGCATCCACACACAGAATAACGTTGCAACAGCTGTGTACAATTTTCTGTCTTTTTAAAATGTAATTTGTGAATGTCTGCGTCATCAGATATGTGATCGAAAAACATTTAAGTAAATTGTTATGTTGGTTACGTAGTATTGCATGATTTTGTCCTTCAGTATACGCTATGCTTAAACTATCCATATACAAATAATACTATAACTTCACATAAAACAGGAGGACATGGAGTTACCATGGCTACGATCATCTGATAGAATACGGTGGCTAGTAATAAATGTGGAAACGTGGTTTTAAGGTAATATAACGTTTCAATTGTATTTTTTTTTTTCGTTTGTTTTGTTACGAATCAAGAGGGCATAGTTTATATGGGTTTATAGGGTGTTTCATCAATATATTTTTAATATATTTGAGAACATAACTATATTTATCGTCAGAAGTCACGAGCTGAGATGAGTTTCATCATCGTGTTTGCTATAAATGTTTACAGCCATGAAGTTTTGTGAATCTTAAGAAATTTGAAAAAGGCATTGCAAATATATTAATTGAATTAATTATAATATATACATATTTGTAGCAGTTTAATATATGAGATGTAGCAATATATTATATATATTAATTTACTACATTGACATGTTTAAAATTTCTTGAGAAAAACATTATATCTTATCTACTTACAAATTTTAGCGATCTTAAAAACACAGATAGATTTATTCGTTTCATAATATTCTTATAGTTGCTTTACAGTATAGAATAAACAACATGTCCAATTCTTATATTTAACATATACAAATGCAAATATAAAATATATACAGAATTAATACCTTAATGACAATACATTTTACAATGGAATACCATTTACCATTTATTAATGTATTATATATACACAGAGAATTATTATATTGATATTTACACAGTAGTGTGAAATGTCAAGATTTCGTCTACAGAATAGAAGGTTTGAGATATTAAGTAATTTTATAGTTTTACCTAAAATAATGCAGGGTTTTGGTTATGATTCTTAATGTGCTCAGGAAGACTATTGAAAATTTTTATCGCCATGTAACGTAACCTCTTTGATAGCATAATAAATTTGATGATGGTGTACGAAAATTATTCTTTCTGCTTGTGTCATATGACGAAAAAGAAAAACTTCCTTTTTAAACATTTACAAAAATTAACAAGCCAGAATATTTATCAAATTGCAGGGATTTTTCATCTTCACCCTACACACAGAAAACTATTAAATATTACAAAATATTTTCCAAGTGACAAAGATAAATTTAATTTTATGGTACGTAATTATATGTGACAAACAACAAAATCTCTCAATTTACAGATGATTATCCACTTCTAGAGTCCACACATGTGGAGTAACGGTCAGCGCGTCTGGCCGCGAAACCAGGTGGCCCGGGTTCGAATCCGGTCGGGGCAAGTTACCTGGTTGAGTTTTTTTCCGGGGTTTTCCCTCAACGCAATACGAGCAAATTCTGGGTAACTTTCGTTGCTGGACCCCGGACTCATTTCACCGGCATTATCACCTTCATTTCATTCGACGCTAAATAACCTGAGATGTTGATACAGCGTTGTAAAATAACCCAATAAAATAAAAAAATCGACTTCTAGAATATCATAAAATAATTTTATATAATTGGACGGAAATTATGAAAATTCGAAAGAATTTATCACAATTTATAATATTATAATGTGTAACAAATGTATTTATTTGAGTGACTTCTAATAGGTAAAATATATTGCCATAATATTTCGAATAATTATTTCAGATAAGCATATTTTACATATGTAATAAAGTTCTTGGCTGTACATAAACGAATTTCATCAGTTTTGAGTAAATTTATGTAAGGAAATCAGAAATTCTAGTGATATTAATTAGGACTACTTAGCAGATAGAACAGTAGGTAAATAATAAAAAGCTAGTTAATAAAATATGTCCAACGAAAGAATAAACTGACGTAAACACATACACGTGCTTTGGAGATCTCTGATTGGCTCTTAGACGCATCACACGTTTTCACGCATGAAATGGTCCTAGCGAAATGTTTCCATTTTAATTTTATTGTGTGTTCTACGATAGTTTGAAATAAATATTTATAAAGGACGTAAAGAAGAAAGTTTTCTCTCTTTTTTTTGTTTGTTGCCATGTGAACAGATTCATTGATTTTGTTAAATATAGTGTCATTAATATTTTGTTTGCTTTGTAATTGCTTTTCTGTATTTTACATCACTTCACTATTTTGTTGGACGGTATACAGATGATTCCACGTTAAGAAAAAAGCATTGAGTATACGGGCTATGCCTTCAAATGTTCAGTTGCCATAGAAACGCCACCTACCACACAGCTTGTACAATGTACTAGGCAAGGCCCATAAAACAAATGTTTCTTTCTTAACGTGGAATGCTCTTTAGTATGAATTTTACTGTTCCTTATGACCATGGCCTCCTTCAATATCAAGTCCATGTTAAATATTTAAATATTATCGTTGTGTTAACATACACGTTGGAATAAACATATAAGTAGCTTACTTATTCTAACAGGGTTCTTTCAACTGTTTATAATTTTGTCGTTTTCTGAAATCATTTAAACATTCGTATTTATAGAATGATATATTTAGCAATATTTGAGTCTATAGTTGTATATGGCATAATTCGTTAGGGGGAAATTTCTAAGTCTTATCTTACTCCGTTGTCTTTGCTTCAAAAGACAATAATAGTTAATATTTGTTTGTCAAATCTTGTTGATTTTCTTTTTGAGAATTATATATTCGTAACATTGAACAAATTTAGAATTTAATTCTGCTGAACATTTTCATAGATATCGTTGTAAATATGAAAATGACATAGAAACTTTTCATAAAACCAGACGAAATTTAATGTTACCTCTTTCATTTGAGCGAAAATAAAATACAAAATCGTGGCAAATTAATTTTCGTGTTATGCGTCTAGATTATATAATCAGTCTATAAAATAAATTCAGAATTAAGTAATGTTAGTAGCATTTTCACTGAGAAAATAAAATATTACATTTGTTTTAAATTGAAACTGTCCATTATAATATATATATATATATATATATATATATATAATGTAAATATTTATTTAACTATAATCGTATAGATGTTTTGCTTCACTTTTTTTTTTCAATTACTGATTTCTTTCCAAATTCTACTCAAAATTTTAATTATGTCACTTAACTTCAAGCCTGATATGATATAACTGCCCCTAGCACAAGCATTTGCTGTTTTTGATCTGCACAATAATATGTTTTTTTTAATTTTACAATAGTGGTACAAGTTATATTTAATGGAACATCAAAATTAGACAACTATATCAGGTAATAACATTTTCTTAAGATCTAGATTTGTTTCTTTATTGATAGCAGAAAATAATTTCTTTCATTACTTGGTGATTCTTGAATCTCTAATTTCTTTCAACACAGAATTCTGGAAATTGTTTCCAAAGCATTGCTTTATTTTCTTTTCGTCCCTGTTGGTTGACCTTGTAAATCGGCTATGTACAAGGAAACAATTTAAAAACTCTAGGGATAGAACTAAATCGATAGTACACCGTTACAGACGGCCATGATTGGTTGAAATTCAACGGACTGTTACAGTCTATCGCTAAATAACTATATGACTGAAATACCATACAAAAATATTTTAATCTTCGTATACCTCAAAGCTTCATTTCCTGGCATCAGTCTCTCATTTGTTTCAATTAAAAATATTTGTAAGTTACTATAGCAACAATCGAAATATCATACTATTCCAAGGCCTTATTCTCTGCTTGTGTTTTCATCTAAAAAGATCTTAATGTGAAAGATTTTTCTGCTATAAGTTTAGAAGAGACTGCCTCCGTGGTCTGTTGGTCAGCATGCTGGCTTTCAGATCAGGAGGTCCCGGGTTCGATTCCCGGGCTCGGCTCTCGGTGAATTTTTCTTGAAGGAGAAGAATTCCCTGGGTATCTAGAGTCTGGAAATTTGTATGAATGTGAGTGTGATTGTGAGTGTGCCGGGTTAATATTAATTAACCAATCATCACAAATAAAAAATAATATAAAATACATCAGGACTGTCGCTGGGCAGTAACCTGAACACACGTTTCAGCGTCACATTGTTGACAAGTAACTCCATCTGTTAGCACAACCATAAAGCATCTAATAGATGCTATAGAGTTACCAACAACGGAAAAAAAAAAAAAAAAAACTTTAGAAGAATTGTAACAAAATTTACAACATTGCCCCTTACGGAACTTACGTCGATACCACCCGAAATACGTTCTTTAGTTAAAGAACTTAATTTGTTATTCATGGCCCACGTTAGACTTCTACTGCAACATTGCTCAAATGGAATGATTAATAAATGAATAACGTATTTTGATGCTTCTCCATTTCAGTGGCATATCACAGTCCAGTATATAGAGTCACGAAGCTCAATACGTAGTAAATATGCATCCATAGATAGTTGCTAACCACTAGGATCGCTACTATCGCCTCATTACAGACAATGCGGAATAGTACCTGCACAGTCTATTGTTCCTAGTACCCTCATAAACTCAAGCTTCGTTACTGTATATACTAGACTGTGCGCATATCGTTATACAAGGGGGCCGTGTTAAAGCAGTTGCTATGTGATTTCGGTATCAGAAGGATTTGGAAAAGATACACGTGAAACGTTTTTTAAAGTATTTAGGTTTAAAGGAATATTACACTTAATTTTAATTTAATAAAAAATTATTCGTACACAAATGAGGTAATTAATAAATGCGGGAATTATAATAAAGAAAAATAGTTATTTAATATGATGTAATTCTGAAGTACTTAACTGTGGTATTAATTTCCAAATGAATCAAATTCTCTGTAATGACACATTATTATTCATTACAATTTCAAACAACTCATCGACGTCATATTGATGTGTGAATCGTTTCGACTATCAATTGCATTGTTGTCTGCAGACTAGGCCTCCTGGAATGAGGAAGCGATTATGAAGTAGTTAACGAGAAGGCTCCGCCTTGTTAAATTTAAATGCGGGGAGTATGAAGACAGAAATGAAAAGAAATATCAAACTTTTATTTCAAATCACAAACATTCTTACAATCCCCACCATGGTCACAATAACAATCACGAACAACATAAACGTTTCACGCTATTACAGGATTCGTTGAAGTCCTTGTCACTGTTTTATTAAATTATATTTACATAGGCTATGACAATATTTGCTGATGATATGGCGTTGTTAGCAGAAGAGATGATACTAAGAGATATGCTACTGGAGCTAAATGACAGCTGTGAGCAGTATGGGATGAAGATAAATGCAAACAAGACGAAGACCATGGTCATAGGAAGAAAAATAAAGAAGGTAAACTTGCGAATTCTAAATGAGGCAGTAGAGCAAGTGGACAGCTTCAAATACTTGGGGTGTACTATAAGCAGTAACATGAGCTGCTGCCAGGAAGTCAAAAGGAGGATAGCAATGGCAAAGGAAGCTTTTAATAGAAAAAGGAGCATCTTCTGCGGCTCTCTGGAAAAAGAACTGAGGAAGAGACTAGTGAAGTGCTTTGTGTAGAGTGTGGCATTGTATGGGGCAGAAACATGGACAGTGAAGAGAAGCGAATAGAAGTATTTGAAATGTGGATATGGAGAAGAATGGAGCGTGTGAAGTGGACAGACAGAATAAGAAATGAAGCTGTGTTGGAAAGAGTGGGTGAAGAAAGAATGATGCTGAAACTGATCAGGAAGAGGAAAAGGAATTGGCTGGGTCACTGGCTGAGAAGAAACTGCCTACTGAAGGATGCACTGGAAGGAATGGTGAACGGGAGAAGAGTTTGGGGCAGAAGAAGATATCAGATGATAGACGACATTAAGATATATGGATCATATGAGGAGACAAAGAGGAAGGCAGAAAATAGGAAAGATTGGAGAACACTGGGTTTGCAGTGAAAGACCTGCCCTTGGGCAGAATATTATGAATGAATGAATATTAGAAGACTGAATATACATAAATTGTATTTTTGCATATTGTAATGTATAGTCTGTAAGAAATTATTGGATTCATTTCCTCTAATTTTGTTCTTGGGCAGTTTTAAAATACAGTATTATGATATCGTAACGTTTCTAAAAAAATCTGTTAAGAGGAGATGTTATTTTTTTTTTAAATGAGTAAATGAAAAAAATTCTTTAAAATACTCTGTGATATGTGTGGAATGCATTGCATAACATTTCGTGTGTATTTGTGCCCTTATCGGATGTTGAGTCGCAATTTTTAAACTTCCTGCCTTATGGATGTTAAAATCACTCGTTCCATTTTATCGGTTTACAGTAACTTCATTTTTTTTTTTTTTTTTTGCTACATTGCCAGACAAAAATGGACATAATTTCTTAACTATTAAAGATACATGCATGAAATTTAGAACACACATTCTTTAGACTATTAGGAAACTTTTCTCTGTAACAGAATTTTGTTAATTGATTTCATTTTAAAACTACGTCCGTTTGTTTGCAAGAAAAGAATTCAGAAAATTGTTATTAAATTTCAATTGTTTATTTTATAAACGTAGGGACTAATATCAAAATTCTGTTACAGACAGTTTGTAGAACATGCTTTTGCAAGTACATTGCAAAAAACGGGATGAATCTACTTTTAAAAATGGTTTAGATATATCGGTTTTAGTACAATCCTGCATTGGATATATATTTTTTTCAAATCTGAGGCCCCAAATAATTTTTTTTCTTCAAAATATTTATTTTTGGTTGAGTTTCCACAGCTATGAGTTCTCTACATACAAAAAATTAATATTTTACACCAAACCGGAAAAAAGTTTTAAAAAATACCATCCTCTCCCCTTAAATAATAAACAAAAACAGCCAATAGAACCCATAACGAAACTGGACATTTGTATAAACTTCCCTACGTTTGTAAAATAAAACAATTAAAATTTAATAACACTTTCCTGAATTCCTTTCTTCCAAACAAATGGACGTAGTTTTAAAATGAAATCAGTTAACAAAATTTTGTTACAGGGAAAAGTTTCCTAATAGTGTAGAGAATGTATGTTCTAAATTCCATGCATGTATCTTTAATAGTTCAGAAATTATATACATTTTTGTCTGGCAATGTAGCAAGAAAAATGAAGTTACTGGAAACCGATAAAAGCGGGCGTGTGATTTAAAAATCCATAGCGCAGGAAGTATAAAAATGACGTCTCAACATCCGATAAGGGCACAAATACCCACGAGTAATTTAAAGAAAGAATTTTTTTTTTTGGAAAATTCAATTTACCGGAAATAACAATAAAAATGGTCGAATAATTTAAAAATTCATAACGCAGGAAGTTTGAAAATGACGTCTCAACATCCGATAAGGGCACAAATACCCACGAGTAATTTAAAGAAAGAATTTTTTTTTGGAAAATTCAATTTACCGGAAACAACAATAAAAAGGGGCGAATAATTTAAAAATTCATAACGCAGGAAGTTTAAAAATGACGTCTCAACATCCGATAAGAGCACAAATACCCACGAGTATTTAAAAGAAAAATTTTTTTTTTGGAAAATTCAATTTACCGGAAACAGCAATAAAAAGGGGCGAATAAATTAAAAATTGATAAAGTAGGAAGTTTAAAAATGGCGTCTCGACATCCGATAAGGGCACAAATACCCACGAGTATTTAAAAGGAAAAATTTTTTTTGGAAAATTCAATTTACCGGAAACAGCAATAAAAAGGGGCGAATAAATTAAAAATTGATAAAGTAGGAAGTTTAAAAATGGCGTCTCGACATCCGATAAGAGCACAAATACCCACGAGTAATTTAAAGAAAGAATTTTTTTTTTTGGAAAATTCAATTTACCGGAAACAACAATAAAAAGGGGCGAATAATTTAAAAATCCATATCGCAGGAAGTTTAAAAATGGCGTCTCAACATCCGATAAGAGCACAAATACCCACGAGTATTTAAAAGAAAAAATTTTTTTTTTTTGGAAAATTCAATTTACCGGAAACAGCAATAAAAAGGGGCGAATAAATTAAAAATTTATAAAGTAGGAAGTTTAAAAATGGCGTCTCGATATCCGATAAGGGCACAAATACCCACGAGTATTTAAAAGAAAAATTTTTTTTTTTGGAAAATTCAATTTACCGGAAACAGCAATAAAAAGGGGCGAATAATTAAAAAATTCATAAGGCAGGAAGTTTAAAAATGGCGTCTCGACATCCGATAAGAGCACAAATACCCACGAGTATTTTAAATTAAACTTTTTTTTTTTTTTTTTTTTTTTTTTTTTTGAAAATTCAATTTACAGGAAACAACAATAAAAAGGGGCGAATAATTTTAAAATCCATATCGCAGGAAGTTTAAAAATGGCGTCTCAACATCCGATAATAGCACAAATACCCACGAGTCTTTTAAAGAATTTTTTTTTTTTTTTTTTTTTGGAAAATTCAATTTACCAGAAACAACAATAAAAAGGGGCGAATAATTTAAAAATTCATAAAGCAGGAAGTTTAAAAATAACGTCTCAACATCTGATAAGGGCACAAATACCCACAAAATATTATGCTATGCATTCCACACATATTACAGAGTATTATAAAGAATTTTTTTTTTAATTACTCATTTTTCACCAAAAAAATACCGTCCTCTGCCCTTAAATAACTAAAGAAGAGACAGCCAATAGAAGTCATAATCAATCTTACATATTTTGTAATGCTGATAAATTGGCATATAAACGTCTGAAAAAAAAAAGCATTGAAATTAATTAGAACGCAATTTAGTTTCCTGCGAATGTGACGTATTGAATAGCTGGTACGTAGTAACACACGCTTTCCCTTTCTCAGTTTGTTACAAAGAAACTCCCCCAAATATTAGACCACAAGCATGACAGCTGCATCGTTCTTAAGAAAGCGAAAAATTGCTCTGATTGCTTGCCACAGTGGAATATTCAGGCTGTCCTCGACTGCAGACGACGAAAATGTTGGCGTCAGACAACTGCGTGGGGGTTGCAGGGGGTGAGGGATGTTACATGTATCAGACCCGCTCCACGGGGGCGTACTGTGGGGGATTTATTGATAATGGAATTACTTCTGAACAAGCCGATGTTACAATAAAATCTGCTATCAAACATATTATTTTGGTTGCCACTATTCTGCATTATTACATTATAATCTTGTATTAATATTTCAGAGTCGGAGCTCTCCACAGATATTCATTAAAGATTTATCGTTCATAAAACAGTTCTTAGTCGTAGAATAATAATATTTAACTTCACATCAGAGATTCCCCCACGTGACGTCATCTTAAGAGAATATATCCACTTTTGATTACTACTAATAAAGACAGAGTGTTTTTTTTTTCTCAAGGAACCATAAAGTGTATCGAACTCAGAACTTGTATGATAAATATTAACTACACGTAACTTAAGAAACAATATACTTACTTACAGCTTTTAATTAACCCGGAGGTTCATTCCCGCCTTCACATAAGCCCGCAATCGGTCCCTATCATGAGCAAGATTAATCCAGTCTCTTTCATCATATCCCACCTCCCTCAAATCCATTTTAATATTATCCTCCCATCTATGTTTCTGCCTCCCCAAGGGTCATTTTCCCTCCGGCCTCCCAACTAACACTCTATATGCATTTCTGGATTCACCCATACGTACTACATGCCATGCCCATCTCAAACGTCTGGATTTAATGTTCCTAATTATGTGAGGTGAAGAATACAATGCGTGCAGTTCTGTGTTGTGTAACTTTCTCCATTCTCCTGTAACTTCATCCCTCTTAGCTCCAAATATTTTCCTAAGCACCTTATTCTCAAACAACCTTAACCTACGAGTATGTTCCTCTCTCAAAGTGAGAGTCCAAGTTTCACAACCATACAGAACAACCGGTAATATAACTGTTTTATAAATTCCAACTTTCAGATTTTTTGACAGTAGACTGGATGACAAAAGCTTCTCAACCGAATAATAACAGGCATTTCCCATAGTTATTCTGGATAAATATTCACTACCCCTAACTTAAGAAATAGTATACTTACTTACTTATGGCTTTTAAGGAACCCGGAGGTTCATTGCCGCACTCACATAAGCCCGCCATAAAGACAGAGTGTTTTTTTTTTCTCAAGGAACCATAAAGTGTATCGAACTCAGAACTTGTATCATAAATATTAACTACCCGTAAATTAAGAAACAATATACTTACTTACAGCTTTTAATTAACCCGGAGGTTCATTCCCGCCTTCACATAAGGCCGCCATCGGTCCCTATCCTGAGCAAGATTAATCCAGTCTCTACCATCATAACTCACCTCCCTCAAATCTATTTTAATATTATCCTCCCATCTACGTTTCTGCCTCCCCAAGGGTCATTTTCCCTCCGGCCTCCCAACTAACACTCTATATGCATTTCTGGATTCACCCATACGTGCTACATGCCCTGCCCATCTCAAACGTCTGGATTTAATGTTCCTAATTATGTCAGGTGAAGAATACAATGCGTGCAGTTCTGTGTTGTGTAACTTTCTCCATTCTCCTGTAACTTCATCCCTCTTAGCTCCAAATATTTTCCTAAGCACCTTATTCTCAAACACCCTACGAGTATGTTCCTCTCTCAAAGTGAGAGTCCAAGTTTCACAACCATAAAGAACAACCGGTAATATAACTGTTTTATAAATTCTAACTTTCAGATTTTTTGACAGCAGACTGGATGATAAAAGCTTCTCAACCGAATAATAACAGGCATTTCCCATATTTATTCTGTGTTTAATTTCCTCCCGAGTATCGTTTATATTTCTTACTGTTGCTCCAAAATATTTGAACTTCTCCACCTCTTCAAAGGATAAATTTCCAATTTTTATATTTCCATTTCGTACAATATTCTCGCCACGAGACATAATCATATACTTTGTCTTTTCAGGATTTACTTCCAAACCTATCTCTTTACTTGCTTCCAGTATAATTCCCGTGTTTTCCCTAATCGTTTGTGGGTTTTTTCCTAACACATTTACGTCATCCGCATAGACAAGCAGCTGATGTAACCCGTTCAATTCCAAACCCTCTCTGTTATCCTGGACTTTCCTAACGACATACTCTAGAGAAAAGTTAAAAAGTAAAGGTGATAGTGCATCTCCTTGCTTTAGCCCGCAGTGAATTGGAAACGCATCTGACAGAAACTGACCTATACGGACTCTGCTGTACGTTTCACTGAGACACATTTTAATTAATCGAACTAGTTTCTTAGGAATACCAAATTCAATAAGAATATCATATAAAACTTCTCTCTTAACCGAGTCATACTCCTTTTTGAAATCTATGAATAACTGATGCACTGTATCCTTATACTCCCATTTTTTCTCCATTATCAGTCGAATACAAAATAGCATATTTTCATCGTATTTTTTAATTTATAAGAAAAAGAGATAATGTTGTCAAATTATTTTGAAGTAATATTCTGTTTTATATTACTAATGGAAGAAATATATTAAGCAAATATCTCGTGATAGTTTTCTATATACCGTCCCTTTCTTTGTTACCTTGGGTTCAGTTAACTCATTTTCTTAAAAGATACTCAAAAGATCACAATAAAAATTCCTAACAAAAGTTTAAGGAAAAAAAAAAAAAGACGAACAACAAGAAATGGGAACCACGATTCTTAGAACGTGGGCCATACATTACACACTGCGCCACTGCCATCTGTATCTCCCTTATAAATAGAAACATCAGAGACTCTACAATTCCGCCAGTTAAATCTATACTCGTTGACTTTTTCTCCAGCCAGCTTTTAGTCTGGCACGATTTATCAATGCAGCCTTAACGACCTCGTTTTCTCGTAGCTGGAAATGTCCCTGCGAGTCTGATTGTTCTCTGCCTTCAATTGTTTTAACAAAAGAAGGCTTGTTCATTGACTCCCTTTACTTGACTTACCAATGTCTACATTAATGGACGACATTGTTGTTAGCCAATTAATTAACACGACAGTAATAGAACTATTCATCTCTCTATTTATCAATATTGTAGAAGGAAAACATACTTTTAATCGATATTACACAGAATTGCAACTGGATTAATTCTTTAAAAGATTCCCTGAATTAAAACGTGTGCATCAAAATTTTCAATATTCAGTTTTTAGTGAAATTTTGCTAATTAAAGTCACAAGAAAATTCTACAAGCTGAAAAATTCACAAGAATGATAAGAACTATTTCATTCTCCGCGAATGAATACACTTTATTTATGTAAACTTTTCTAAGCTGGGACATCTATATATACAGTATAATTATAATTTGAACTGGTAATGGAAATTACGGGAAAACGGCTGAACGGATTTTAATAAATGACCCCTCATTTTGAAGCTTTGAACCCGACGTTTTTCAGAAAAATAATAACTTTCAGTGAAGGGTTAGTTTTCCTACATAATTTCCTATTTTCCAAAATCCACCTTTCGTCAGTTTTGAGAACTAATTGGATATCCGTATAAAACAAAACACACACTATAATAAACAATAGAATATTACACGAAGGCCATGACCTGCAGGATTGCTGACATATTTAGAGCTCAAATTCAATTGGTCATCAAAAACTTCAAGTATTACTAAAAATAATTTACAGTTCTGATTCTGCGGTGTGTAATTTTCTGAGTACAGCTGTGGTGTATTGAATATTAAAATATACAAAATTTGAGGTGGTTTGATGACATTATTATGACCTGAAATAGCTATTGCTTTACTTCCACATGAAAAACCCACTGATCGTCCTGACATTGTTACTTGCATTTTCACTTTGAAACTCAAAACCTGAAGGTGGATAAGTTCAAGAAAAAGTATTTGGCATAAAAACCATTCAGAGGGAGTATTTTTCATTATTATGGAAGCAAATAACTTTGAAAATGAATGGTATTCTTCATTGAAAATAAATCTGAACAATTTTTATTTGAGCGCCTAATGAACTTAGTTTGCAGCATTTGCTGTACAAGCCACTAGTATTTATATAATTTCGAAGGTCTTAAAAAAATTGTATTGTTACAGCGTATTTAAATATGAACAAATGAAAGTTGGTCTACAATATCTATATATTTAAGGGGACGGTTATGTTATTTTTAAAACTTCTACAATTTTCATCCAAAATTTATGAATGTAAAACTACATAAACATTTCTACAATACTATATCATCTGTACAAAACTTAGTGTCATTAGGAGTAATAGTTTTGAAATTGTAGATTTTTAAATGTAGGCTATTTTATATTGACGTGATTAAAAACGCTCCTTGCGTCAATGTTTGCAAAATGGTTAGTTCATATTTGCTCAAAAGGTTGAAAGTAGTCATGGCAATGAAATTTAATTAGCTTTTTGAGCTCAGTCTAAATAGAGAGCCATTCTATTTTATTTTATTTTATTTTATGAATTTAACATTACAGCATACGTTGATCAAAGTCCAACATGAAAATGTCCCGAAGGAACTAATAATAATATTTCATACAAACGCTAATTAAATTTTATTTATAAATTTTTAATTGATCCCTGTGCGAAGTTTCAGTCCAATCTGACCACAATTGTTGTGCAAGGAGCTTTTTTTATTCAATAAACTGCTTAAAATTTTAAAATCAAGAAAACAGCATTAAAAAAAAATCTCAGCTCACTTAGGCATCGCATTTTGGCCAAATTTGAGTATGTGGAATGGTACCTTAGAACGGCGAAGGATTAGAACTGGGTTCGTCTGTATAACCACAGGAAGCATTCAGTAAACTTTTTTTAGGAATTTCTTTTTTCCTTATTGCAATGTATAAAAGTCACGTGACAGTTTGAAGGACTCTGAAATAGGAAATTTATTTATTTATTTATTTACTTATTTATTTATTTACTTATTTATTTATTTACATATTTATTTATTTACTTATTTATTTACTTACTTATTTATTTATTTACATATTTACTTTATTTATTTATTTATTTATTTATTTATTTATTTATGTATTTATTTGTTATTTAAGTATTTATGTATTTATTTATTTGTTATTTATGTATTTATTTATTTACTTATTTATTTATTTATTTACTTATTTATTTATTTATTTACTTATTTATTTATTTATTTATTTATTTATTTACTTACTGACTTTACTTATTTATTTATTTATTTTCTTATTTATTTGTTATTTATGTATGTATTTCTTTATTTATTTGTTATTTATGTATTTATGTATTTATTTATTTGTTATTTATGTATTTATTTATTTGTTATTTGTGTATTTATTTACTTATTTATTTATTTGTTATTTATGTATTCATTTATTTACTTACTTACTTACTTTACTTACTTATTTACTTATTTATTTATTTGTTATTTATATATGTATTTATTTATTTCGTATTTATGTACTGATGTATTTATTTGTTATTTATGTATTTATTTACTTACTTACTTTACCTACTGACTTTACTTACTTATTTACTTATTTATTTATTTATTTATTTATTTATTTATTTATCTATTTCTTTATTTACTATTTATGTATTTATTTACTTATTTATTTATTTGTTATTTATATATGTATTTATTTATTTGTTATTTATGTATGTATTTATTTGTTGTTTATGTATTTATTTACTTATTTATTTATTTGTTATTTATGTATTTATTTATTTACTTACTTTACCTACTTACTTTACTTATTTACTTACTTATTTATTTATTTATTTATTTATTTATTTATTTATTTATTTATTATTTATGTATTTATTTACTTATTTATTTATTTGTTATTTATATATGTATTTATTTATTTGTTATTTATGTATTTATTTATTTGTTATTTATTTACGTATTTATTTATTTATTTATTTATTTATTTATTTATTTATTTATTTATTTATTTATTTGTTATTTATGTATTTATTTACTTATTCATTCATCCTTGTATGAACGTTACATACAACCATAGGGACATATCCAAGTTATCTGCCACTTTTAAGTTTTTCATGTTGGTATTCATAAATACGAAATAAATATATGTTAATAAAACGTTTTTTTTTTTTATTTTATGAATCCAGTCCAATCCCTCTTCATCCCTTTACACAACCACCTAGTGATTCGCGACCCACACTTTGGTAACCACTGTTCCTTGGGTATGAGCAAAGATAATTTAAGTGTTTGATACGAAGATATTAAACATGAATTATTTACACTTGCATATATTTTCACTAGTTTGTTACAAATCTGTCATAGATTTTTATAAATAACTTCTTATTACAGTAATCCTTAAATATTATTTGTTTGTAGAAAATAGAAACTTGAACGTAAATTCAATTTTTTAGTCATTTGTTTTGAGCACTATGTTTATGTCAAGGAGATAATCGACTATAGGCGTCTTTAACTTTCATGTTCTTTGACATTGAAACCGACCAATCAAGTTCGAAGATTAGATACATTTCGAAGGGGATTCGAATATGGACGGTAGCTTTCTTGAGTTTGTGATATTTTCTATTAAATATTGAGAATAATCGTTTCCGAGATTGTGTTTTGTGTTGTGTGTTTCGCTGTGTGGATTTTGCTATAAGAATTACGATATTTGGACGACCTTGGAGACAGATGGACGCTGATACGTGAAGATCTTTGCTGCTCCCTTCCTAACGAAACCTTCGCCAGTACAAGGTCTGTACGGATAGTTAAAACTTAAGTTCAGACGGAATCATGTTTTATAATGTCAATACAGAAATGTTATTTCTTACATGATATACCACACAGATTTCTGCTTTTGTAACGTCACTTTACTACATATGAACGTAGTAGAAATCTCGTAGGTTTTGTGTTTAATGCGTTTCAGCAAAGGGTCTTCAGTTCGAACCTACATGGGGATGGATAGCGGCCATGTTTCCTAGATCCACACCATATACTATAAATAGCCTACATATTATATTTTACTTCCATACTATAATTTATTTATTGCGTGTAACCTGTAACGAAGTGAGGTTTATTCAATTCAGATTAATTTATTTAGGAACGCTAGACATTGAACCTGGATTATACGTAATAAATTCAAATTACATATAGTTCAGAACTACGAAATTTTTAGACTAAACTAGCGTTGAGTTAGTTCTCTTCGTACTCCGCTTATGCTCCAAATGTCTTGCAGATCTTTCCTCAGTCATACCAACATAACTCAGGTGACATAAAGAAAATTTCACTCTAGGGTACAACCACGCTATGCCTTTCATATAGGAACATGTGACACGTTAGGTTATTTTTTTTATTTTGCTTGGTTATTTAACGACGCTGTATCAACTACGAGGTTATTTACCGTTCGTTTGGGATTGGTGATAGCGGGAGAAGAGACCGAGGATTCGTCATAGGTTACCTGACATTTGCCTTATGGTTGGGGAAAACCTCGGAAAAAACCCAACCAGGTAATCGGCCCAAGCGGGAATCGAACCGTTGCCCGAACGCTACTCCGGATCGGCAGGCAAGCACCTTAGCCGACTGAGCTACGCCGGTGGCTAGATTAGGTTATTTTAAGCTTTTCTTATGCCTTGTATATTCGAATTTATGACAGGTTAGGTTAGATTAGATTAATTTAAATTTTTGTTGTGATTTGCATATTCGAATTTATGAGAGGTTAGGTTGGATTAGGTTAATTACAATTTTTGTTATGATTTGCATATACGAATCTGTGACAGGTTAGGTTATTTTAAGCTTTTCTTATGCCTTGTATATTTGAATTTATGACAGGTTAGGTTAGATTAGGTTAATTTAAACTTTTGTTACGATTTGCATATACGAATCTCTGACAGGTTAGGTTAGGTTTATTTAAATTTTTGTTGTGATTTGCATATACGAATCTGTGACAGGTTAGGTTATTTTAAGCTTTCCTTATGCCTTGTATATTCGAATTTATGACAGGTTAGGTTAGATTAGATTAATTTAAACTTTTGTTACGATTTGCATATACGAATCTATAACAGGTTAGGTTAGGTTTATTTAAATTTTTGTTGTGATTTGCATATACGAATCTGTGACAGGTTAGGTTATTTTAAGCTTTTCTTATGCCTTGTATATTCGAATTTATGACAGGTTAGGTTAGATTAGATTAATTTAAACTTTTGTTACGATTTGCATATACGAATCTATAACAGGTTAGGTTAGGTTTATTTAAATTTTTGTTGTGATTTGCATATACGAATCTGTGACAGGTTAGGTTATTTTAAGCTTTTCTTATGCCTTGTATATTCGAATTTATGACAGGTTAGGTTAGATTAGATTAATTTAAACTTTTGTTACGATTTGCATATACGAATCTCTGACAGGTTAGGTTAGGTTTATTTAAATTTTTGTTGTGATTTGCATATACGAATCTGTGACAGGTTAGGTTATTTTAAGCTTTTCTTATGCCTTGTATATTCGAATTTATGACAGGTTAGGTTAGATTAGATTAATTTAAAGTTTTGTTACGATTTGCATATACGAATCTATAACAGGTTAGGTTAGGTTTATTTAAATTTTTGTTGTGATTTGCATATACGAATCTGTGACAGGTTAGGTTATTTTAAGCTTTTCTTATGCCTTGTATATTCGAATTTATGACAGGTTAGGTTAGATTAGATTAATTTAAACTTTTGTTACGATTTGCATATACAAATCTATAACAGGTTAGGTTAGGTTTATTTAAATTTTTGTTGTGATTTGCATATACGAATCTGTGACAGGTTAGGTTATTTTAAGCTTTTCTTATGCCTTGTATATTCGAATTTATGACAGGTTAGGTTAGATTAGATTAATTTAAACTTTTGTTACGATTTGCATATACGAATCTATAACAGGTTAGGTTAGGTTTATTTAAATTTTTGTTGTGATTTGCATATACGAATCTGTGACAGGTTAGGTTATTTTAAGCTTTTCTTATGCCTTGTATATTCGAATTTATGACAGGTTAGGTTAGATTAGATTAATTTAAACTTTTGTTACGATTTGCATATACGAATCTCTGACAGGTTAGGTTAGGTTTATTTAAATTTTTGTTGTGATTTGCATATACGAATCTGTGACAGGTTAGGTTATTTTAAGCTTTTCTTATGCCTTGCATATTCGAATTTATGACAAGTTAGGTTGGATTAGGTTAATTTAAACTTTTGTTACGATTTGCATATACGAATCTATAACAGGTTAGGTTAGGTTTATTTAAATTTTTGTTGTGATTTGCATATACGAATCTGTGACAGGTTAGGTTATTTTAAGCTTTTCTTATGCCTTGCATATTCGAATTTATGACAGGTTAGGTTAGATTAGATTAATTTAAACTTTTGTTACGATTTGCATATACGAATCTATAACAGGTTAGGTTAGGTTTATTTAAATTTTTGTTGTGATTTGCATATACGAATCTGTGACAGGTTAGGTTATTTTAAGCTTTTCTTATGCCTTGTATATTCGAATTTATGACAGGTTAGGTTAGATTAGATTAATTTAAACTTTTGTTACGATTTGCATATAAAAATCTATAACAGGTTAGGCTAGGTTTATTTAAATTTTTGTTGTGATTTGCATATACGAATCTGTGACAGGTTAGGTTATTTTAAGCTTTTCTTATGCCTTGCATATTCGAATTTATGACAGGTTAGGTTGGATTAGGTTAATTTAAACTTTTGTTACGATTTGCATATACGAATCTCTGACAGGTTAGGTTAGGTTTATTTAAATTTTTGTTGTGATTTGCATATACGAATCTGTGACAGGTTAGGTTATTTTAAGCTTTTCTTATGCCTTGTATATTCGAATTTATGACAGGTTAGGTTAGATTAGATTAATTTAAACTTTTGTTACGATTTGCATATACGAATCTATAACAGGTTAGGTTAGATTAGGTTAATTTAAATTTTTGTTATGATTTGCATATACGAATCTGTGACAGGTTAGGTTATTTTAAGCTTTTCTTATGCCTTGCATATACTAATCTGTAAAGGATTTTCAAGCGCTGGACAAAACCTTGAAGATTTTTATTTTGTGATGTTGTCAGTACTGGTGTGTCAATACCTAGCGTAATGCTGGGCATACAAAGAAGTTACAATATTGAAACTGTGTGTTTATTTCATTATTGTTTGTTGTGATTCACTCTATTGCAGTAGTTATTGAATTATAATACAAGTTTTGTGTTACATAGTATCATGTGTTTCTTTCCTTCGCTATAATTCACAACATTTGCATTTCTATTGCTTTGCATCTGTCATTTCACACGTATTTTCCGAAGAATTTCCTTTTCTTCATATATAGCCTTATAAAATCTTTAAGTTTTCAAATCCATTTCCACAAAAAAAAAAAATCTATACAAATTCAACCATTTTCACCTTCAAAATAATCGGAACTAACTCAGCGCTAGTTTCACTCAAACCTCCTGCAATTTCAGTCTTTGTTTTGTTGGGATTTGCCTCAAATTCCTTTATAAAACTCTAACTTTGACTTTTATACCCCGTTAGAAAGAAGTTAGCATGTAAAAACGAGACTCGGTGCGCCTGGACTGTGCTATTTCGTTGTCTCATCGGTTCGGGTCCCGTAACCTTGAAATCGCCGATGTAAAAAGGCAGCTGTCTTCACTAATGCCTGAATCAAACTCAAGTTTCAGTCGCACAGCTGAAAGCTGATGTGACTCCCACAGACAACACGAGCAATTCATTCAAAACATTTGACTGCAGCGGGAGACAAGAAATAGAACGACGATATCAAAACCTACGACCTATAAAAACTGTAGGCCATACATTCTGCTACTCTGAAATCAGCTATTAAATATCGCTTTTATTTTGTTTGTGAACAACTCAATAAACAGATAGATCTTTATCACTTTATGTCTTATTCAGGAGAAACTTCAATATGACTGCAATATGTTGGACATCCTACAACCTGTAGTTGTCACAGATTTTGAGATTTTGAAGCTTTCGAATATAATTTTTTTCTATTTTTCTAAATCCATGTATGTTAAATTATGTTTTTTTTTTTCCCACGATCGTGTGTGTGTTTTTTTTTTACTTACAAATTGTTATTAGGCCTTGAAAGTTATAATTCCCACACAGAAACTTGTTGCTATGGAAACCATTCTTCATAACACGAAACTATACTGAAATAGACCCGTTACAGTCCATTTATTGTTACTTGTACAGTGCAAGGAATTATTGAATTTTATTTCAATTAATTTATGCGTAAATAATATTAATTTTGGTCCACACCTGTGGAGTGACGGTTAGCGCGTCTGGCCGCGAAAACAGGTGGCCCGGGTTCAAACCCCGGTCGGGACAAGTTACCTGATTGAGGTTTTATTCCGGGGTTTTCCCTCAACCCAATATGAGCAAATGCTGGGTAACTTTCGGTGTTGTACCCCGGACTCATTTCACCGGCATAATCACCTTCATATCATTCAGACGCTAAATAACCAAAGATGTCGATAAAGCGTCATAAAATAACCTACTAAAATAATATAAATAATATTAATTTTGGTCCACGCCTGTAGAGTAACGGTTAGCGCGTCTGGCCGCGAAAGCAGGTGGCCCGGGTTCGAATCCCGGTCGGGGCAAAGTTACCTGATTGAGGTTTTTTCCGGGGTTTTCCCTCAACCCAAAAAATATGAGCAAATGCTGGGTAACTATCGGTGATGGACCCCGGTCTCATTTCACCGGCATTATCAACCTCATCTCATTCAGACGCTAAATAACCAAAGATGTTGATAAAGCGTCGTAAAATAACCTACGAAAATAAAATAAATAATATTAATTTTGGTCCACACCTGTAGAATAATGTTTAGCGCTTGTGGACGCGAAACCAGGTGGCCCTGGTTCGATTCCCGATCGGAACAAGTTACCTGTTTGTGGTTTTATCCGGGGTTTTCCCTCAACCAAAAAAATATGAGCAAATGCTGGGTCACATTCGGTGTTGAACCCCGGACTCATTTCACCGGCATTATCACCCTCATCTCATTGAGACGCTAAATAACCAAAGATGTTGATAAAGCGTCGTAAAATAACCTACTAAAGTAAGATAAATAATATTAATTTTGGTTAGCCTATTGTAATTTTATAGTATTTAGTGGCTTTTTAAATAATGTAAACTAAACTCTCTATACACTGTAAGCACTTAACTTCAATCTGGTGTATAGTGTAACAGTGTCTGGGCTAATGATGACGTAACACTTTATTTAATGATTCATATCAACGTTTATAACTTTGAGTACATATAGTAGGGGAGAAGTGGGTACAGTGAGACATTTTTTATTAGATGGTAAATTTTGATGTTGAAATATTGGTAACAGTGGAGTTGTATGTTGCATGAGTAAAGAAACAGTATTCTCATACTCGATTTGATTCTAGTTATAAAGGGTGAGAGATGAAAAAATAATTCGTAATATTTCACTCTAGAAGTAAAATTTTGGCTTGTGTTTAATGAAGGTTATTATGGATATACAAATGAAATAGAAATATGAATGTTTTGTTACCTAATACTATGGTACTTGAGATTATGTTTGGCAAAGTTTCGTCTTTCTTGTTTTGATTTTGAAGTGATGGCGTCATTTTTAAACGAACTATATGTAAAGGGAACAGTGAGACATGCCATTGAGGGGTACACTAAGACGTCTCACTGTTCCCCTGTACCAATGATTTGCAAAAACAAACTGTAATTATATTACATTTACCAGTAACTAACATTAAAAATGAACATACTAGTAACCAATTTAGGAACTGTAGCTTAAAATAATGGATACATTACATTTTAATGGTTTCATAAATAAAAAATTATTCACAAAACTTAAGAAAATGTTAGAAAACAATAAAGAATTACATTAAATACTTATAATTATAAGTTTTGTTGTCACCAATAATTCATTTTATTTTTTCGCAAAATTTGAAAAGTCACGGAAAATTCACTTTTCCAAGTATTCCAGATGTTTCAATGATTTCCAAGTCAGACATAAAAGGGATTCTAAATAATTCTACAGAACATGTCAAGATAAAGAGACAGCAAGCTTTTGTTTTCTTTTGAAATAAATGTAAATCATTTCAATGTCCGTTAATAGACACTGTGGTGTCTCACTGTACCCCCCTGAATGGGAACAGTGAGACATTTGCATTTTTTTACTAACTCGCATTGTATATTATGTCCTTTATCTATTAACATTTCTGTTTATGTATTATTATACTCCATGTTTTAATGTATATTTCCATTGCACTTGGTTATAAAAATATTTGAAATTTCATTTGCAAACATACGTCTTAATATTTTGTGTCTCACTGTACCCACTACTACCCTAACTTATGACGTTGATTATGGCGTCATTTCCACCGCATTTCTTCATGAATAATGTAATCTGATACATAGAAACTGACCGCAGAATCTAGAACATCAGTTGGTAACGTTACTAGGAGGGTTTCTGTCAAACCGATCGGGCAATTTGGAGATTTCACCCTCTCAAAGAACGTCATCCATCATAGAAAATGCGAAGTGATGTTTGATGCAGCGCTCGTCTGCTCTAAGCGCCCGCCATCTGTTTTGTCAGCTCAAAAAGAGAGCGAGAACGAAAGAACACTTCAAAGCGATGCGATTTTTCTCCAGATATGATCCCGGGATTGTAACTGGCTGAAAGTTGAAGAATTGCATGCATAGAAGCTTGTGCTGCTTTTAATATGCAGATCACGTGCGCTAAGAAGAATTACTTCATAAATACTGCGACAACATCCGTGTTGCTGCGATGTGATTTGTTATACGAAGTACAGGGGAAGTCAATTGTGAAGATACAGTTCACAGAGTTTTACTTAGCTTCTTAACACAGCCTGACTATTTTTTTAAACATTGTTTACAAGCATGTTCCATTACAAAAATGCAATACTACTACATGCTAATAGACTACACATTACAATATTGCTAACTCTTCCGAATACATTATTGCTAGCCTATCCTACTTTCCCTAAATATACTATTTACAACACGTTAACATCTATGCTACTGTTGGATCTTTTAAATACATTATACAACACTATTTTAGAGCCTATTCCGTTTTTCTGTTTACAAATTTAAAAAAAAATCTATACTATTGCTAATACTAAAAAAAAAATAAGTTTAAAAGAATGCTATTTAACAAATTTACCTATTTTCCTTAAATTTACTATTTACAACGTGTCAACATCTACTGTATGGTGTCGACCTGGTTGGCGAGTTGGTATAGCGCTGGCCTTCTATGTCCAAGGTTGCGGGTTCGATCCCGGGCCAGGTCGATGGCATTTAAGTGTGCTTAATTGCGGCAGGCTCATGTCAGTAGATTTACTGGCATGTAAAAGAACTCCTGCGGGACAAAATTCCGGCACATCCGGCGACGCTGATATAACCTCTGCAGTTGCGAGCGTCGTTAAATAAAACATATAATTTTTCTACTGTATGGTACTGTTGAATCTTTTAAATACATTGTACATCACTATTTTAGAGCCTGTTCTGTTTTTCTATTTACAAACTTAAAAAAAGAACAATACTATTGTTAATTCTTTTACAATCTATGTTTAGAAGAATACTGTTTAACAAATTAACCTATTTTCCTTGAATTTACTATTTACAATATGTCAAAATTAATAGTTTTTGTGAACTTTATGAATGGTTTTGTGTATTTATTCACTAAGACACAATTGCTCATCGGCCAGTGGAAGATCTCTTAGCAGGATAAAATGATTTTCCCCTCTACATTTCAAGCTCTACATGCAGCAGCTATACCAAGATGCTATGTCTATTGTTCGAAAGCATAGCAAACCTGACTTTTTTTTAGCTTTCAAGTACAATCCACAATGACCTGAAATAGCTATTGCTTTACTCCCACATGAAAAACCCACTGATCGTCCTGACATTGTTACTTGCGTTTTCGCGTTGAAACTCAAAAACTGAAGGTGGATAGGTTCAAGAAAAAGTATTTGGCATAAAAAACCATTCAGAGGGAGTATGTTTCATTATTATGGAAGCAAATAACTTTCAAAATATCTGGTATTTTTCATTGAAAATAAATCTGAAAAATTTTTATTTCAACGTCTAATGAACTTAGTTCGCAGCATTTGCTACACAAGCCACTAGTATTAATATAAAATGAGTTAAAATTTCATTTTAACATAAGTGTAGCTATGAAAACGGGATAGAATATATATTACGAAGGAAACTTTTTGGGAAGGGTGTTGGTGTATAACGTAGTTATACAAGGTGGGTCAAAAGTAGCTTTCCCCAATATTCGTTCTTAGGTTTCATACTTGTACACACATACAGATTTTGTAACTTGAATAAATGAATCCCTGATGTAATAAACGGTGGGTTGGTAACCATGTTCGTGCGTCAACTGTTTTCCCGATTTCATTTATCTTATTATTGTTGTTTTGTTGTATTGTGTTGGGTTGCGTCTCTATGCAATAACTGATACTTTCTTACAATGAATCGCAAATTAGCCACGTGTGACGCCATGTGATTTTTTAATGTGGGGTATCTTGAAAAATGGCATTTTTGCTCAGAAACTGCAGGATCTGCATCAGTTCCGACAGATGATAGAATTCGTGAAAATCGATGAAAATCTTGAGTTACGTTCTGCCATCTGTAAATCAGTGTCTAAACTTTTTGAATTGTGTATCGAGAAACAGGGCCTCCATTTTGAACAAAATCTGTAAAGAAATGTGTAGTCAAATATAAATTAAATGTAATTGTTTGGGGGAAGTGACTTTTAACCCACCCTGTATTACGACTAATTTTTTTCACTTAGATTTATCTGCTGTGTTAATATTAGAATGTTACATATTGCGCTTAAATTCATTTTGGTGAAGAAAATGAATGCATAAAGGCTATTCCATATGAAATCGATCAGTAAAAAACCTCGCATTGTTTTAATACTCTAATTTTTTCCCTACTTATACAAGGTGCTGAGGACAGTGCATTTTCAAAAATATACTATCGAAAGTCAAACGGTTTTCGTACTATTGAGCGACAAATTTAGCGTATTTTATAAAAACAAGCCTCTTTCAGCGCTCAGAACTCTGGAACCATTTACTGCAGAACATTGAACGAGAGCTTATTTTGAAGCTGACATTTAGTACGTTATGATAAGAAGTAATCCTTATTTTTATTGTATACAGAGAGACAGATAATCTGATTTTACTTACTTTTACGCTTTTTGCCCATTTGTAAAAATGTAAAAAATATTGAGAAAAAACCTTGCATTATTAAGAGGGATTTGGCATTGTTTGCTTAGTGGCTCGGCAATAAGTTTCCAGGGTATTAAATAAATTATTTGCACACGTCTAGACTTAAACGGCGCAGTACCGCACGCACTGGCCGAGAGCTGAAGATAAGCAAGCGTTGGGCGTCATTTTACTCCACTGTTTATGAAAACTTGTGATAAAGCTAGCCCAGCTATGCGCTACTAGACGAAACATCACGTGTTTG
Source organism: Periplaneta americana (assembly GCF_040183065.1). NCBI lineage: Eukaryota > Metazoa > Arthropoda > Insecta > Blattodea > Blattidae > Periplaneta > Periplaneta americana. Next base: position 2,851,770 of record NC_091123.1, on the reverse strand, counting down.
TCTCCTGGCCTTGCTTGTCTCGGCTAGCTCCCGCCTCATAGTCAGCTGGTTAGTTCACGCGCGTACTATTTATTTTCTTTATTTGATATTTTCAATACTTTCTTATCAACATACCATCAGTAAAAAATGTGTGTTTATTTGTACTTTCAATGCGGAATCTAACTATATATTTTAAAAATATTTTTTCGTGGTCAAAGGCGTCTTAATGAAGAAAAATCTAAATTTCTCCATTTCCATGAAAAGTAAGAGAAACTGTTTACATATCAATATAAACTTTAATTTCTCAGCATCAATATAAACCATGATTTTGATCATTGGGTGAAAGGGTTTCGGAGCTACAACAGTTTAAATTTGCTAATTTTAAGAAAATGCGATAAATTTAAATATTTTTAATTTAAACACTATGAAGTTCAGATGCCTCAAACTTTGCACAAAGCATTGTATCACAGTTCTCTACGTACAAAAAAAGTTTAATTGTATTTAGAAATTGCAAGGTCAATTTTCTCTATATTTCGGTCGATTTGAGATGGAATAGCCCATAAGTAACATTCTATAGGAAAGAAATACATTATTATTAAACATTTTATAACGTAACTCAAATACATTAGAATGAACTTGTGTTCAGTTATTGGTTGCTATGGAAATTGTCCATTCGCAGTCCTGTAAGGAGTACAGTAGGCCATGCTTAGCTTATTTCGTAAGATTTGGCTGTACAAAGTTTGCAGGCAGGACATGTAGAGTTCTTGAACAATTAGGGTTGCTAGGCCAGTTGACAGCACCCCTGTGTGTGTCACATTGATGCACGGTTCGCCCTCATTTGTAATCTGGCCTGATGCGGTTTGGGGGGTCGCAGGTAGATAAAGCATGCGTTTTAATTAAGAGCAGCCGTCAGCCGTGTTTTAATTTCGAAATTGTTATAATAATTTAACTTTCATCGAACGGCTACGTGCGATATCACTTCCTATTCGACAACGATAGACGACCAATAGTCATCAGTAATAACAGATGAATGCACAAACACGTAGAACACAATTAATAAAAAGGAAACCTGAGTTAAAAATGGGGTGGATGGATAGATGGATGGATGGATGGATGGATGGATGGATGGATGTTTAAGTGGATGAAAGAATGTTTAAGTGGATGAAAGAATGTTTAAGTGGATGAAAGAATGTTTAAGTGAATGAATGAATGCATGAATGTATGTTTAAATGGATGAATGAATGTTTAAGTGAATGAATGGATGAATTTTTAAGTAGATGAATGAATATTTAAGTGAATGAATGAATTTCTAAGTGAATGAATGAATGAATAAATGTTTAAGTGGATGATTGAATGTTTAAGTGAATGAATGAATGTATGTTTAAGTGGATGAATGAATGTTTAAGTGAATGAATGAATGAATTTTTAAGTGGATGAATGCATATTTAAGTGAATGAATGAATGTTTAAGTGCATGAATGAATGAATAAATGTTTAAGTGGATGATTGAATGTTTAAGTGAATGAATGAATAAATGTTTAAGTGGATGAATGAATGTTTAAGTGAATGAATGAATTTTTAAGTGGATGAATGCATATTTAAGTGAATGAATGAATGTTTAAGTGCATGAATGAATGAATAAATGTTTAAGTGGATGATTGAATGTTTAAGTGAATGAATGAATGAATTTTTAAGTGGATGAATGCATATTTAAGTGAATGAATGAATGTTTAAGTGCATGAATGAATGAATAAATGTTTAAGTGGATGATTGAATGTTTAAGTGAATGAATGAATAAATGTTTAAGTGGATGAATGAATGTTTAAGTGAATGAATGAATGAATTTTTAAGTGGATGAATGCATATTTAAGTGAATGAATGAATAAATGTTTAAGTGGATGATTGCCTGTTTACGTGAATGAATGAATGAATGTATGTTTAAGTGGATAAATGAATATCTAAGTGGATGAATGAATATCTAAGTGGATGAATGAATATTTAAGTGAATGAATGTTTACGTAAATGAATGAATGTATGTTTAAGTGGATAAATGAATGAATTTTTAAGTGGATGAATGAATATCTAAGTGGATGAATAAATGTTTAAGTGAATGAATGATTGAATTTTTAAGTGGATGAATGAATATTTAAGTGAATGAATGAATTAATTTTTAAGTGGATGAATGAATATTTAAGGGAATGAATGAATGTCTAAGTGGATGAATCAATATTTAAGTGAATGAATGAATAAACAAGTGTTTAAGTGGATGAATGAATGAAGGAGTGAGTGTTAGGTGAATTAAATCAATTAAATGAATGTTTAAGTGAACGAATTAATGAACAAATGAATGAATAGATTATAAGATTAATGAACTCCTCTTCTACAACTTCTTCCTTTCGTATTATGCCTGCAGTTTGTTCATTTGTTCACAATACTGTGTGAACGTATCTTTCCTCCTCAGTTTTGAGCATCCTAAACTTATCTTTCCTTTTGGTTTATAATCTCTAACACTAATCTATTGTCCTCCATACGATCAATGTGTTCATTCCATTTAATTTTAGGAAATGAATTTATTGTTGAATAAGTACACACCTCTGATTGGGGTTCCGTCTGATATGTAACTACATCTATTACCAGGCAGTACATCTCACTTGACGATATGTGTCAGAGGAAGAACAATTGTTTGTATACATCTGAAGTCTGACTAGTGTAATATGTAGCTAGTGGGCGATGTATGCAATGGAGGGGGAAAGGAACTGGCCACCCTACCCCATTATCTCCTGGCCTAGTTACCTCATAAGTGGTGCCTTGTTGGTATCACTTGTGAGGTTCATATCTGTCTTCGGACAGTTGACTAAATAACAAGAAATAAATATAACAACGAATGATAGAATTTTTCCCTGAGTCTTAGTTAATAATGGAAAAAAAAAAAAACACTCTCTGGTCACAAGTTTCATCTTGCACCAAGTAATATATCATAATTTATTATTCCTCATTGTTCCCAAAAATTTAAGCGAAATTAACGTGGTTGTAGTTTTTCCGGGGTTTTCCCTCAACCCACTAAGAGCAAATGCTGGTTAACTTTCGGCGCTGGACCCTGGACTCATTTCGGTGCCATTATCATCTTCATCTCATTCATACGCTAGATGACAATAGCAATTGATTTAGAGTGGTAAAATAAATTAATAATAATAATAATAATAATAATAATAATAATAATAATAATAATAATCTATACTAATAATAAATCTGTACCCGAAATTTTTCTGGTAATTTTCGATTTTCCAAAAATAATTCGTCCTAACATATATAATTAACCACCCTGACACCGAAAATCGCTTTTTTCAAATTTTTGTTTGTATGTCTGTCTGTATGTTTGTTACCTTTTCACGCTATAATGGCTGAACGGATTTCGATGAAAATTAGAATATAAATTAAGTTCGTTGTAACTTAGATTTTAGGCTATATGGCATTCAAAATACTTTATTTAAAAGGGGGGTTATAAAGGGGTCTGAATTAAATAAATCGAAATATCTCGCTTATTATTGATTTTTGTGAAAAATGCTACATAACAAAAGTTTCTTTAAAAATAATTTCCGATAAGTTTTATTTCTTGCAAATTTTGATAGGACAGATATTTAATGAGATAAATGAGTTTTAAAATTAAAATAACTTCCATCTAAGGCCGTGTAATGAATTAAAAACAAATGACTTCGTCTATAAGGGGCCTTGGACAGCAACAATCGTAAGCTATGAAAGATAGCCTACAGAGAATGTTTGTGTGTTTGTATGAAGTAATATCGGAAGTTAAATTAACCGATTTGTATAATTAACTATTATTTCACCATTGGAAAGTGTAGTTTCTCTAGATGGACATAATGATATAATGTTATTACAGTAACTTCTGATATAATATAATGTAATATAATATAATATGTAATATTATATAATATAATTTAAGTTATTTGAAGGATTCAGAACCATAGTGGGCCAAGCGCCATTTACTGAATACGTAGAAAATAAGGGTTAAAATTAAGTTATTACCATAATTCAATGGAAACCTGCAACAAGTAAAATAAAGTATACACATTAAATCTAAATGATGTCAATCTTCGTTAAACTATGGTTGCATGTAATAAAAATTAAGAAACATGTTAAAGGAATCGTCATTGCACCAAATGAGTGTCTCTGGACCAAAATGATCGCATTTTAATTATTTGAATGCAATTTAAATTAAGTAACATATTAAACGATTTATCCTTCTATCAAACACGAATGTTCCCTGGATCAAATGTCCTATTTTAATTATGTAATTACTTTATATTTATTTCTAACGGGTGCAGCGGAGCGCACGGGTACGGCTAGTAATAATAATAATTGTATGTATTGCAGAAAGTAAAGTGACAAATGAAAGGAGACAGTTCGAGTCTAACGAAAATCTTTTTCTAGTAGGAAGTAGTAATGAATCCTTATACATGTAGAATTGTGTTTACTTTTCAGTCCGACTTCACGCTTTAAGTTTCATCGCTCTGGCTAAACAAGACTAATTAAAAGAATAAATATAATAAGAATTTAGATTAGGCCTATCATAATTATAATACACGAAATGCACATAATTTATCAGCATATCAATAAGAACCTCATAAAATTACTTACAAAAAACACTCCCAAAAATAATATAAAATTATGAAAAAAAAAAAGTAAAAAAGAAAAAAAAAGAGAAAAAAAAATTGGTAATTTAGTAATTTGGAGATCTTAATATTTTACTGAGCGGTATACGAGGTAAAAGCACAGTCTAGTATATACAGTCGCGAAGCTTGAGTTGTTGAGGGTACTAGGAACAATAGACTGTGCCGTTACTATTTTGCATTGTCTGTGATGAGGCTATACTAGCGATCCTAGTGGTTGGCAACTATCTATGGATGCATATTCCCTACGTATTGAGCTTCGTGATTGTATATACTAGACTGTGATAAAAGATAGTTTATCTTATTTAGTGCATATTAAATTATTTCATTTTTGTGTGTATTTTGTTCCTTTATTCAACACTTACGTCATGAAGTGTGTTTTCTTGTTTTGAGAGAGGCTATTGGAATTTTGCGAAACCATTTATATGGAATAGGTAAAAGTCACACATAAATTTCTCATTAATAATAATCATTTTAAATTATATTAATTATAACCATTTTTAATTCTATTTAATGCATGTAATGTGTTTAATCACCTCATATAAAAGCAATGTTTATTGTGGATTATGGTACGTACAATTAAACATATTATTTTTCTAATTTCAAAAAAGGTTTATTGTAAAATCTATATATATATATATATATATATATATATAATTTGAAATGGTAATGGAAATTACGGGAAAACTGCTGAACGGATTTTAATAAGTGACCCTTCATTTTCATGCCTGGCATCCAAAGTTTTTCGGAAAAATAGTAGTTTTCAGTGAAATGTCAATTTTCCTACATAATTTTCCAAAATCCATCTGTTGTCAGTTTTGAGAACTAATTTTATTGAATCACGGCCGACTTGATTGAATTTCGGAACAAAACACACACTACAAAAAAAACAATAGGCTATTACACGAAGGCCATGACCTGCAGGATTTCCGACATATTTAAAGCTAAATTCAGTCTGTTATTAAAAACTGATTCTGCAGTGTATAATTTTTTGAGTACAGCTGTGTATTGGATATTCAAATCTACGAAACTTGAGGTGGTTTCATGACATTATTTCCATTATAAATTAATATTATTATAGTTAATATCATGATGCGTCTATTTTTCATTAATTGTACATAATATTGATGCTATATTGATGACATGAAAGTGAAACGTTTTGAGGTTATGTAAGTAAATGTAGAGAATATCTTAATTTAGATCTTCATTTCTATAATTTACTGAGTGGCTGCTATATATAACTACAAAACTTAAGTAAGATAATAATATTGTTATTAAAAATCAAATATTTTATACTTATTAACCCAGTGGGGTTGGGTCTTTTTCATATACTTAATGGCGGTGAAGTGTAGATATTGATATGTGTCATTGTCTTCAGTATTGGCTCGAGAGAGCGCAAAAATTACAGTTCCTAAGGAAAGACCAAAAGGTATTAGGCCTACTTACTGATAACATAAGAGGCCTACAAAATTATGTAGTCTCCCGATCATTTCAGCAAGATCTCTTAGTAGGATAAAATGATTTTGTGCGAGATCGTGCGTATTTGCTTGTTTTCCGCACAGAACCAATACGCGGTAAGTGTGAAATACCACATTCAGTATTCCCAACGTAACACACATAACAATTTCCCTCTTCTTACCGCTTAAGCGCGACATTCATTTTACTGCTTTAGGCTTTTAACATATTATTTTTAGAGACGTTCAATATAGTAATAATTATCAATTGGAAACTTACCACTGCAATTTCACCTAAATTGCAATGTTAATTATTGTTTTTAAATATTTGCAAAAATTAAGTAAAGTCTACTACTCCACGAAACTTATTGCATTCCTGATACAAGTAACATTAAGGAAGCCGTGAAAAAATCAACAAGATTCCAGATGCCGATGTTATTACTGCAATATGTTATATAAATAATATTGTTAAAATATTAAAATGAAAAATAAATCATTACATAACCTTACCGTTTGTTTTAAGTTCGCATTTATAGACTGGGGAAAAGAAAGACAGACGTATATCACGGCCTGCTGGAGTATAGTAAATACAGAAAACATTTTATAGCAACAATGTTGAAGAAAGATATTTTGGTGTTCCGAAGTCGGCGTCATTAAACAGAAACCAAGATGGAGATTTCATTGCAACTAATTAGAAATTCGTCTTTCAGATATGTAATAAACGATCTTCGCACAAAATAATGTACGATACACGAGCGGTATGTTTGTTTTCATGTTCTCGGAAATTAAAAAAGCTCAAATACGTTTCACTTTTTCAATCTTTTCCTCGACCATGAAAACGTCAACATACCGCTCTTGTAACGTGTATTACTAGTACCCTCTGTGACCTGAAATAGCTATTGCTTTACTTCCACATGAAAAACTCACTGATAATCCTGACATTGTTACTTGCGTTTTGGCGTTGAAAGTCAAAAACTGAAGGTGGACAGGTTCAAGAAGAAATATTTGGGTTAAAAAAACCTTCAGAGAGGGTATGTTTCATTATTACGGAAGCAAATAACTTTCAGAATGTCTGGTATTCTTCATTGAAAATAAATCTGGAAAAATTTTATTTGAACGTCTAATGAACTTAGTTAGCAGCATTTGCTGCACAAGCCACTAGTATGCGTATAATTTGCAAGAATGTTTTCCAATTGACATTTTTTTTGGACAATCTTCAATCACAGAAACATTCGCTAAACAAAATACATTCGTAAGATGATAAATGAACAGAATTGTTAAGAAACGCGTAAAATTTTATAAGAATAGGCCTAAGTATAATCTTCTTCGTGACAATCTTTTAGAAATTTTACGCGAAATTCGATACGGCCTTAAAAACACGGTCTTGGGTGAGATCGACCACCAACCCCGGCACTTAAGAACTCTTTTCTTTATTGACAAGTTCTTAATCTTGTAGGAAACGACTCAAAGACATTCAACCCCTTTCTGACGTCGACATTGTGCTGTTGAACCCCATGCAGTAATAGAATGAAGGGGTTAGAGGTTATATCGTAGGCTCACATTGCTTTTAATTGGCCTCCGGTCCACTTAAAAAAGTCACCCCCTTGTTTGTCATCAATCAACCCCCTCCAGGCCTCTGCTTACACCCTTCCACCCTCAGGACTGCAGTAATTGCTGCAGTCTGCACCCCTCTCTGCCCCGAATTACGTAACAGACGACTCCATAGCCACATGTGGACGTTGGGCGTCTATCACGAGTACAGCAATTAAATAATTTCTTACACTCGCCTTCTAACAAACGTCTTACTAATACAACATAGTGAGCATCACGTATGTGTAGGGTAGTTCCTAAAAGTCTAACTTGGCCGTCTCTTCGGTGTTGCCAACTAATAACAGATATCACCAAAGAGGGTAAAATCACATGCAACGTACTGGAGTAATAATAATAATAATAATAATAATAATAATAATAATAATAATAATAATAAAATTTTGATCCAGAGTATGCCATTAGGAAAGTCCAGGATAACAGAGAGGGTTTGGAATTGAACGGGTTACATCAGCTGCTTGTCTATGCGGATGACGTGAATATGTTAGGAGAAAATCCACAAACGATTAGGGAAAACACGGGAATTTTACTGGAAGCAAGTAAAGAGATAAGGGTTGGAAGTAAATCCCGAAAAGACAAAGTATATGATTATGTCTCGTGACGAGAATATTGTACGAAATGGAAATATAAAAATTGGACATTCATCTTTTGAAGAGGTGGAAAAATTCAAATATCTTGGAGTAACAGTAACAAATATAAATGACACTCGGGAGGAAATTAAACGCGAAATAAATATAAGGAAATGCCTGTTATTATTCGGTTGAGAAGCTTTAATCATCCAGTCTGCTGTCAAAAAATCTGAAGGTTAGAATTTATAAAACAGTTATATTACCGGTTGTTCTTTATGGTTGTGAAACTTGGACTCTCACTTTGAGAGAGGAATATAGGATATGGGTGTTTGAGAATAAGGTCCTTAGGAAAATATTTGGGGCTAAGAGGGATGAAGTTACAGGAGAATGGAGAAAGTTACACAATGCAGAACTGCACGCATTGTATTCTTCACCTGACATAATTAGGAACATTAAATCCAGATGTTTGAGATGGGCAGAGCATGTAGCACGTATGGGCGAATCCAGAAATGCATATAGAGTGTTAGTTGGGAGGCCGGAGGGAAAAAGACCTTTAGGGAGGCCGAGACGTAGATGAGAAGATAATATTAAAATGGATTTGAGGGAGGTGGGATATGATGGTAGAGAATGGATTAATCTTGCTCGGGATAGGGACCGATGGCGGGATTATGTGAGGGCGGCAATGAACCTTCGGGTTCCTTAAAAGCCAGTAAGTAATAATAATAATAATAATAATAATAATAATAATAATAATAATAATAATATAGTAATTAGCAATAACAATGTCTTTCTTATTTACCACATCTCATCTTTATGTTGCGAGGTGCTGTCTAAATGGTTCAATAATTTATGAAATAGTACATTTTCCTCCTGGACGTCTCGCATATTATGTTGGTAATTAGGATTAGTATGGTCTAATATTAAAATGTATTTTGTCTGACAACATAAATTTCATTGTTTTGACTAAACAGTTTACAATTGTAATTAAAGGAGAAAAATTCGCTCCGGCGGCGGGGATCCACCCCGGATCCTTAGTTCTACATACCGAGCGCTCTATCCAATGAGCTACACCGAAGTTCAATGCACAGCACCGGATCGGATGTCCCTCCTCTAGTGATATTCTCTTTGTGGCCTTACTTCAAGTCCGACATGTATGTTGACATATTGAGTCAACTGCCATTATACAAGGAGCGCACTCAATTCAGTGATTTGGTGGCCGGGATCCCAGCGGGATTCGTTAAACGAAATCGGTTCGTCCTCAAAGTAATGTTATGTGTCTGGTGGAATTTTGAAGCTGTGATTCACTGGGAGTTTGTTCCAAAAGGACGTGCGATCGATGCGGATCTTCATTCTCAACAACGAGAACGAATTCATGAAGTTTTCAGAGACAGGTACCCGGCATTAGTTAATAGGAATAGAATTCTCTTGCAACAGGACAATGAGAGACCATATAGTACTCGAACAACCATGGAAAAAATCTAGGAATTGGGGAGAATCGAAGTGCGACCACACCCGAGATACAGCCCTGATCTTGCGCCTTCAGATTACCATGTGTTTGAATCTATGGCCCACTTCGTGCGTGGAAGAAATTTCGAAAACTTGGAAGCCGTTGAAATGGGTATCACCGAATTCTAGGCATCAAAAACCTAGAAACTGGTACCGTCGCTGGATAACAAACCTCGCTGAAATGTGGCTTAAGACCTTAGAACAGTCATGTCAATTGATGCCCACAGGAGCAAGCGCGCGCTTTAGAGCTCAGGAGAGCCTGAGCGCTTTACAGCGGAAATGAAAGAGACAGACGAAAGAGGTGGTATATGCCGCTTGGTCGAGCTATATTCAGGGATCCAGCACTGATTCAATAGATAAAGGGAAGAGAACTTATTAAAACTGTATCCATGGTAATTTTTAGGTTTGCCTGAGAAGTATAAGTTCATTATAAGAATGTAAGTTTTAATTTTAATGCTCATTTTTCAGAAGTTTGATTTTCTTATTTAAAAGAAATATTTTCTCAACTTTTCGTATAGAAAAGTGAAATTTTCAGGTATAGGCCTATTTATTTAGTAGCCTTACAGAATGTTTTCGTAAATCTAATATGCCGTATATACGTATTACTGAAGATAGTGTATTGAAAATTTTGAAAATATTCGCATGCAAATTGTTTGTAAGGAAATGAATTAACAAAGCAACTACTGTTGCATCATAAGCAAAAGATACGTGCCCATGTGTTGTAAAAATGTCAGGTCTATAGCTTCAGCAGATTTCGAGAAAATAACTTAATATTCTGATGATAGGAAGTTGCTCACAAATATCACCTTAAAAGCATAATGCGATAAGAGTTTTGTTATGTAATATTAGTTACACTTAAAACAGATACAGCACCTAGGTAACTTTGCTTTGTACTGTAATATTGTTTTGATTAGTTTATAGATTACTTTTGTAAGGCTAAAGATACCATCAATATAAATTCCAACTTATCATGTCATACTCAATCTCTTTCTTTGGAATATCACTTTCTTTATGAATCATGTGTTTCATCCACTTAATACAGTATAATATTACACTACTATGGAATTTAAGTGAATATTCCTTCTCAACTCTCTATTATGTTATTAAGATTTAAAACACAAGTGCAATATTAAGAAATCAGTGTTAGTACTTTTGTTTTACAGACAATATAGATAATAGTAAACAGAAAGAAGCCATATAAAAATAACGACATAAAAATTCACGTTCCCTTTGAAGTTTGTGCACCACTGTTTTCTTAATCCAACAGGCTGCTTATTCATATACACAACCCTTCCTCTTTCCATACTTGGCGCTTGCTAACCGCGCACGATGTCAAGGTCAGAAAAATGCGCTTGCTTTGACATCACTGCCTTAGAATCTAATGGCCTTTACTTTGTGGATTAGATTAATTTCCTTGTCGTAACACACTGCGACCAAAATTCTGCTCCAAAACCGACATTACTGATAACATATGGAAATCCCAACCACACTCACTAAGAAGTAAGCTACATTATAATGAATTAGGTGTTGTTAGTCGAACGTAAACAGGTGGACGCCGAATGAGTGAATCAATTCACGACTCGACTCACCAGCCGCTCACGCCGCATTAGCCGTGTCTGCGCGCCGTTTCATGTGACGCAGTGAGCCCCTAGTATGGCCAGCTGGCTGGAAGACAGTCCGCTTGCCGTATGCACGGGTTAGCGGTTCGCAGCCTGGCGTGGACGGTGCAGTTTAAGCCTACAGCCTGCGCTTATTTTGTTGATCATTACCGACGTGGTGTACTTGAACCAGTGTTGCCTGGAGTCATCGGTTGACCGTATTTTGTAATCAGTGATTCCCTTGTTCAAATTCTATTTGACATTCTGAATTTATTGCTTGATTGAAAGACTCATTGGTTGAATTGACGAATAATTATAAGGCTATGTGAATTGAGTGCCTGAAACAACAGACTGTCTGGGTGAATGAACTCGATTGAAAAAAAATGAGAGACTGTGCAATTGTCTGAATTAAATTGACTGACGGAATTCAATTGATCACCTGAAAGCAATTGACTGACGGTGAGTTAATTCAATTGACGAACCGACTGAACTGAGTAGACTACAAAACTGAATTGAATTACCTCAGTGACTGAATTGAATTCACTGAGTGACTGAATTGAATTCATTGAGTGACTGAATTGAATTGCCTGAGTGAATGAAATGAATTGCCTGAGTGACTGAATTGAATTGCCTGAGCGACTGAATTGAATTGCCTGAGCGACTGAATTGAATTGCCTGAGCGACTGAATTGAATTGCCTGAGCGACTGAATTGAATTGCCTGAGTGACTGAATTGAATTCATTGAGTGACTGAATTGAATTGCCTGAGTGACTGAATTGAATTGCCTGAGTGACTGAATTGAATTGCCTGAGTGACTGAATTGAATTGCCTGAGCGACTGAATTGAATTGCCTGAGCGACTGAATTGAATTGCCTGAGCGACTGAATTGAATTGCCTGAGCGACTGAATTGAATTGCCTGAGCGACTGAATTGAATTGCCTGAGTGACTGAATTGAATTGCCTGAGTGACGGAATTGAATTGCCTGAGTGATTGAATTGAATTGCCTGAGTGACTGAATTGAATTGCCTGAGTGACTGAATTGAATTGCCTGAGTGACTGAATTGAATTGCCTGAATAACTGAATTGAATTGCCTGAGTGACTGAATTGAATTGCCTGAGTGACTGAATTGAATTCATTGAGTGACTGAATTGAATTGCCTGAGTGACTGAATTGAATTGCCTGAGTGACTGAATTGAATTGCCTGAGTGACTGAATTGAATTGCCTGAGCGACTGAATTGAATTGCCTGAGCGACTGAATTGAATTCATTGAGTGACTGAATTGAATTCATTGAGTGACTGAATTGAATTCATTGAGTGACTGAATTGAATTCATTGAGTGACTGAATTGAAATGCCTGAGTGACTGAATTGAATTGCCTGAATGACTGAATTGAATTGCCTGAGTGACTGAATTGAATTGCCTGAGTGACTGAATTGAATTACCTGAGTGACTGAATTGAATTCACTGAGTGACTGAATTGAATTGCCTGAGCGACTGAATTGAATTCATTGAGTGACTGAATTGAATTCATTGAGTGACTGAATTGAATTCATTGAGTGACTGAATTGAATTGCCTGAGTGACTGAATTGAATTGCCTGAGTGACTGAATTGAATTGCCTGAGTGACTGAATTGAATTGCCTGAGCGACTGAATTGAATTGCCTGAGCGACTGAATTGAATTCATTGAGTGACTGAATTGAATTCACTGAGTGACTGAATTGAATTCACTGAGTGACTGAATTGAATTCACTGAGTGACTGAATTGAATTCATTGAGTGACTGAATTGAATTGCCTGAGTGAATGAATTGAATTGCCTGAGTGACTGAATTGAATTGCCTGAGCGACTGAATTGAATTGCCTGAGCTACTGAATTGAATTGCCTGAGCGACTGAATTGAATTGCCTGAGCGACTGAATTGAATTGCCTGAGTGACTGAATTGAATTCATTGAGTGACTGAATTGAATTGCATGAGTGACTAAATTGAATTGCCTGAGTGACTGAATTGAATTGCCTGAGTGACTGAATTGAATTGCCTGAGTGACTGGATTGAATTGCCTGAGTGACTGAATTGAATTGCCTGAGCGACTGAATTGAATTGCCTGAGCGACTGAATTGAATTGCCTGAGCGACTGAATTGAATTGCCTGAGCGACTGAATTGAATTGCCTGAGTGACTGAATTGAATTGCCTGAGTGACTGAATTGGATTGCCTGAGTGACGGAATTGAATTGCCTGAGTGATTGAATTTAATTGCCTGAGTGACTGAATTGAATTGCCTGAGTGACTGAATTGAATTGCCTGAGTGACTGAATTGAATTGCCTGAATGACTGAATTGAATTGCCTGAGTGACTGAATTGAATTGCCTGAGTGACTGAATTGAATTGCCTGAGTGACTGAATTGAATTGCCTGAGTGACTGAATTGAATTGCCTGAGTGACTGAATTGAATTGCCTGAGCGACTGAATTGAATTGCCTGAGCGACTGAATTGAATTCATTGAGGGACTGAATTGAATTCATTGAGTGACTGAATTGAATTCATTGAGTGACTGAATTGAATTGCCTGAGTGACTGAATTGAATTGAATGAGTGACTGAATTGAATTGCCTGAGTGACTGAATTGAATTGCCTGAGTGACTGAATTGAATTGCCTGAGTGACTGAATTGAATTGCCTGATTGACTGAATTGAATTGCCTGAGTGACTGAATTGAATTCACTGAGTGACTGAATTGAATTGCCTGAGCGACTGAATTGAATTGCCTGAGCGACTGAATTGAATTGCCTGAGCGACTGAATTGAATTCATTGAGTGACTGAATTGAATTCATTGAGTGACTGAATTGAATTGCCTGAGTGACTGAATTGAATTGCCTGAGTGACTGAATTGAATTGCCTGAGTGACTGAATTGAATTGCCTGAGTAACTGAATTGAATTGCCTGAGTGACTGAATTGAATTTCCTGAGTGACAGAATTGAATTGCCTCTGTGACTGAATTGAATTGCCTGAGTGACTGAATTGAATTGCCTGAGTGACTGAATTGAATTGCCTGAGTGACTGAATTGAATTGCCTGAGTGACTGAATTGAATTGCCTGAGTGACTGAATTCAATTTCCTGAGTGACTGAATTCAATTGCCTGAGTGACTGAATTGAATTCATTGAGTGACTGATTTGAATTCACTGAATGACTGAATTGAATTGCCTGAGCGACTGAATTGAATTGCCTGAGCGACTGAATTGAATTGCCTGAGCGACTGAATTGAATTGCCTGAGTGACTGAATTTAATTCATTGAGTGACTGAATTGAATTGCTTGAGTGACTAAATTGAATTGCCTGAGTGACTGAATTGAATTGCCTGAGTGACTGAATTGAATTGCCTGAGTGACTGGATTGAATTGCCTGAGTGACTGAATTGAATTGCCTGAGCGACTGAATTGAATTGCCTGAGCGACTGAATTGAATTGCCTGAGCGACTGAATTGAATTGCCTGAGTGACTGAATTGGATTGCCTGAGTGACGGAATTGAATTGCCTGAGTGATTGAATTTAATTGCCTGAGTGACTGAATTGAATTGCCTGAGTGACTGAATTGAATTGCCTGAGTGACTGAATTGAATTGCCTGAATGACTGAATTGAATTGCCTGAGTGACTGAATTGAATTGCCTGAGTGACTGAATTGAATTGCCTGAGTGACTGAATTGAATTGCCTGAGTGACTGAATTGAATTGCCTGAGTGACTGAATTGAATTGCCTGAATGACTGAATTGAATTGCCTGAGCGACTGAATTGAATTGCCTGAGCGACTGAATTGAATTCATTGAGTGACTGAATTGAATTCATTGAGTGACTGAATTGAATTCATTGAGTGACTGAATTGAATTGCCTGAGTGACTGAATTGAATTGCCTGAGTGACTGAATTGAATTGCCTGAGTGACTGAATTGAATTGCCTGAGTGACTGAATTGAATTGCCTGAGTGACTGAATTGAATTGCCTGAGTGACTGAATTGAATTGCCTGAGTGACTGAATTGAATTCACTGAGTGACTGAATTGAATTGCCTGAGCGACTGAATTGAATTGCCTGAGCGACTGAATTGAATTCATTGAGTGACTGAATTGAATTCATTGAGTGACTGAATTGAATTGCCTGAGTGACTGAATTGAATTGCCTGAGTGACTGAATTGAATTGCCTGAGTGACTGAATTGAATTGCCTGAGTGACTGAATTGAATTGCCTGAGTGACTGAATTGAATTGCCTGAGTGACTGAATTGAATTGCCTGAGTGACTGAATTGAATTCACTGAGTGACTGAATTGAATTGCCTGAGCGACTGAATTGAATTGCCTGAGCGACTGAATTGAATTCATTGAGTGACTGAATTGAATTCATTGAGTGACTGAATTGAATTGCCTGAGTGACTGAATTGAATTGCCTGAGTGACTGAATTGAATTGCCTGAGTGACTGAATTGAATTGCCTGAGTGACTGAATTGAATTGCCTGAGCGACTGAATTGAATTGCTTGAGCGACTGAATTGAATTCATTGAGTGACTGAATTGAATTCACTGAGTGACTGAATTGAATTCACTGAGTGACTGAATTGAATTGCCTGAGTGACTGAATTGAATTGCCTGATTGACTGAATTGAATTGCCTGAGTGACTGAATTGAATTGCCTGAGTGACTGAATTGAATTGTCTGAGTGATTGAATTGAATTCATTGAGTGATTAAATTGAATTCATTGTGTGATGGAATTGAATTCATTGAGTCACTGGATTCAATTGTTTGAGTAACTGAATTAAATTGATTGAGTGGCTGAATTGAATTGATTGTCACTCAATTGAATTGACTGAATTCACTTCCTTCAGTGACTGAATTGAATGAATTCACTCAATTGAATTGCCTGAGTCTGTGTTGACTGATTCTGTGGCACAAGTAGGAATCAGGGAGAAGAAAAACAATAGAATGCACGAACAACGATAACTGATGGGGGACATTTCCTTGTAATGAGAGCGCAGATGTTCGATATAAAGCCAACAAGAATAGAGAAAGATTTCATAGTATGCTTACAAAAAGAACAATAAACATACATGAAAAGTAGAGGACATTTCAAGAACTAAGAAAACAAACATTAGAAAAAAATACATGGCGAAAGAGCGCAAAGATATAAGATAGTACGGGAATTTACCACGAAATATAAGAGAAACGCAAAATAAAATAATAAAAGAGAGCTTGACTGTTAAGATGAATATCAGATGTGAAGAAAAGTGGGTAAATATGCCACGGACGGAAAACTGTATATGATAAGGACGGACAAGAACCACAGATTTACATTCAAAGTGAAGGCGGAAGCACAAGGGACGTTAATGGAAAATATCTCAGTAAACTGTGTAACGAAATTCATCATTTAATGGCCATTCAGATTTAAAGAGAATATTCAGGAGCAAACACAGTACAACATTATGCTAATTGATCCATTCTGGATATCGTCTGTACTTTAAAATGAAAGTTAAATAAAAAATTACAATTACAATTATCATCTCATCGTCTATGAATAGCCTCTGTAGTTTAAAAGGAACGTTAAATAAAGAATTACATTTACAATTATCATCTCATCGTCTATGAATAGCCTCTGTAGTTTAAAAGGAACGTTAACTAAATAATTACAATTACAATTATCATCTCATCGTCTATGAATAGCCTCTGTAGTTTAAAAGGAACGTTAAATAAAGAATTACATTTACAATTATCATCTCATCGTCTATGAATAGCCTCTGTAGTTTAAAAGGAACGTTAAATAAAGAATTACAATTACAATTATCATCTCATCGTCTATGAATAGCCTCTGTAGTTTAAAAGGAACGTTAAATAAAGAATTACATTTACAATTATCATCTCATCGTCTATGAATAGCCTCTGTAGTTTAAAAGGAACGTTAAATAAAGAATTACAATTACAATTATCATCTCATCGTCTATGAATAGCCTCTGTAGTTTAAAAGGAACGTTAACTAAATAATTACAATTACAATTATCATCTCATCGTCTATGAATAGCCTCTGTAGTTTAAAAGGAACGTTAAATAAAGAATTACATTTACAATTATCATCTCATCGTCTATGAATAGCCTCTGTAGTTTAAAAGGAACGTTAAATAAAGAATTACAATTACAATTATCATCTCATCGTCTATGAATAGCCTTTGTAGTTTAAAAGGAACGTTAAATAAAGAATTACATTTACAATTATCATCTCATCGTCTATGAATAGCCTCTGTAGTTTAAAAGGAACGTTAAATAAAGAATTACAATTACAATTATCATCTCATCGTCTATGAATAGCCTCTGTAGTTTAAAAGGAACTTTAAATAAAGAATTACAATTACAATTATCATCTCATCGTCTATGAATAGCCTCTGTACCATATAGTATAAAAGGAACGTTAAATAAAGAATTACAATTACAATTATCATCTCATCGTCTATGAATAGCCTCTGTATAGTTTAAAAGGAACGTTAAATAAAGAATTACAATTACAATTATCATCTCATCGTCTGTGAATAGCCCCTGTATAGTTTAAAAGGAACGTTAAATAAAGAATTACAATTACAATTATCATCTCATCGTCTGTGAATAGCCCCTGTATAGTTTAAAAGGAACGTTAAATAAAGAATTACAATTACAATTATCATCTCATCGTCTGTGAATAGCCCCTGTATAGTTTAAAAGGAACGTTAAATAAAGAATTACAATTACAATTATCATCTCATCGTCTGTGAATAGCCTCTGTATAGTTTAAAAGGAACGTTAAATAAAGAATTACAATTACGATTATCATCTCATCGTCTGTGAATAGCCTCTGTATAGTTTAAAAGGAACGTTAAATAAAGAATTACAATTACAATTATCATCTCATCTTCTATGAATAGCCTCTGTAGTTTAAAAGGAACGTTAAATAAAGAATTACAATTACGATTATCATCTCATCGTCTGTGAATAGCCTCTGTATAGTTTAAAAGGAACGTTAAATAAAGAATTACAATTACAATTATCATCTCATCTTCTATGAATAGCCTCTGTAGTTTAAAAGGAACGTTAAATAAAGAATTACAATTACAATTATCATCTCATCTTCTATGAATAGCCTCTGTAGTTTAAAAGGAACGTTAAATAAAGAATTACAATTACAATTATCATCTCATCGTCTATGAATAGCCTCTGTAGTTTAAAAGGAACGTTAACTAAATAATTACAATTACAATTATCATCTCATCGTCTATGAATAGCCTCTGTAGTTTAAAAGGAACGTTAAATAAAGAATTACATTTACAATTATCATCTCATCGTCTATGAATAGCCTCTGTAGTTTAAAAGGAACGTTAAATAAAGAATTACAATTACAATTATCATCTCATCGTCTATGAATAGCCTCTGTAGTTTAAAAGGAACGTTAAATAAAGAATTACATTTACTATTATCATCTCATCGTCTATGAATAGCCTCTGTAGTTTAAAAGGAACGTTAAATAAAGAATTACAATTACAATTATCATCTCATCGTCTATGAATAGCCTCTGTAGTTTAAAAGGAACTTTAAATAAAGAATTACAATTACAATTATCATCTCATCGTCTATGAATAGCCTCTGTACCATATAGTATAAAAGGAACGTTAAATAAAGAATTACAATTACAATTATCATCTCATCGTCTATGAATAGCCTCTGTATAGTTTAAAAGGAACGTTAAATAAAGAATTACAATTACAATTATCATCTCATCGTCTGTGAATAGCCCCTGTATAGTTTAAAAGGAACGTTAAATAAAGAATTACAATTACAATTATCATCTCATCGTCTGTGAATAGCCCCTGTATAGTTTAAAAGGAACGTTAAATAAAGAATTACAATTACAATTATCATCTCATCGTCTGTGAATAGCCCCTGTATAGTTTAAAAGGAACGTTAAATAAAGAATTACAATTACAATTATCATCGCATCGTCTGTGAATAGCCTCTGTATAGTTTAAAAGGAACGTTAAATAAAGAATTACAATTACGATTATCATCTCATCGTCTGTGAATAGCCTCTGTATAGTTTAAAAGGAACGTTAAATAAAGAATTACAATTACAATTATCATCTCATCGTCTATGAATAGCCTCTGTAGTTTAAAAGGAACGTTAAATAAAGAATTACATTTACAATTATCATCTCATCGTCTATGAATAGCCTCTGTAGTTTAAAAGGAACGTTAAATAATGAATTACAATTACAATTATCATCTCATCGTCTATGAATAGCCTCTGTAGTTTAAAAGGAACTTTAAATAAAGAATTACAATTACAATTATCATCTCATCGTCTATGAATAGCCTCTGTACCATATAGTATAAAAGGAACGTTAAATAAAGAATTACAATTACAATTATCATCTCATCGTCTATGAATAGCCTCTGTATAGTTTAAAAGGAACGTTAAATAAAGAATTACAATTACAATTATCATCTCATCGTCTGTGAATAGCCCCTGTATAGTTTAAAAGGAACGTTAAATAAAGAATTACAATTACAATTTTCATCTCATCGTCTGTGAATAGCCCCTGTATAGTTTAAAAGGAACGTTAAATAAAGAATTACAATTACAATTATCATCTCATCGTCTGTGAATAGCCCCTGTATAGTTTAAAAGGAACGTTAAATAAAGAATTACAATTACAATTATCATCTCATCGTCTATGAATAGCCTCTGTAGTTTAAAAGGAACTTTAAATAAAGAATTACAAATACAATTATCATCTCATCGTCTATGAATAGCCTCTGTACCATATAGTATAAAAGGAACGTTAAATAAAGAATTACAATTACAATTATCATCTCATCGTCTATGAATAGCCTCTGTAGTTTAAAAGGAACGTTAAATAAAGAATTACAATTACAATTATCATCTCATCGTCTGTGAATAGCCCCTGTATAGTTTAAAAGGAACGTTAAATAAAGAATTACAATTACAATTATCATCTCATCGTCTGTGAATAGCCTCTGTATAGTTTAAAAGGAACGTTAAATAAAGAATTACAATTACGATTATCATCTCATCGTCTGTGAATAGCCTCTGTATAGTTTAAAAGGAACGTTAAATAAAGAATTACAATTACAATTATCATCTCATCTTCTATGAATAGCCTCTGTAGTTTAAAAGGAACGTTAAATAAAGAATTAGAATTACAATTATCATCTCATCTTCTATGAATAGCCTCTGTAGTTTAAAAGGAACGTTAAATAAAGAATTACAACTACAATTATCATCTCATCTTCTATGAATAGCCTCTGTAGTTTAAAAGGAACGTTAAATAAAGAATTACAATTACAATTATCATCTCATCGTCTGTGAATAGCCCCTGTATAGTTTAAAAGGAACGTTAAATAAAGAATTACAATTACAATTATCATCTCTTCGTCTGTGAATAGCCTCTGTATAGTTTAAAAGGAACGTTAAATAAAGAATTACAATTACAATTATCATCTCATCTTCTATGAATAGCCTCTGTAGTTTAAAAGGAACGTTAAATAAAGAATTACAATTACAATTATCATCTCATCGTCTGTGAATAGCCCCTGTATAGTTTAAAAGGAACGTTAAATAAAGAATTACAATAACAATTATCATCTCATCGTCTATGAATAGCCTCTGTATAGTTTAAAAGGAACGTTAAATAAAGAATTACAATTACAATTATCATCTCATCGTCTGTGAATAGCCTCTGTAGTTTAAAAGGAACGTTAAATAAAGAATTACAATTACAATTATCATCTCATCGTCTATTAATGGCCTCTGTATAGTTTAAAAGGAACGTTAAATAAAGAATTACAATTACAATTATCATCTCATCGTCTATGAATATCCTCTGTATAGTTTAAAAGGAACGTTAAATAAAGAATTACAATTACGATTATCATCTCATCGTCTGTGAATAGCCTCTGTATAGTTTAAAAGGAACGTGAAATAAAGAATTACAATTACGATTATCATCTCATCGTCTATGAATAGCCTCTGTAGTTTAAAAGGAACGTTAAATAAAGAATTACATTTACAATTATCATCTCATCGTCTATGAATAGCCTCTGTAGTTTAAAAGGAACTTTAAATAAAGAATTACAATTACAATTATCATCTCATCGTCTATGAATAGCCTCTGTAGTTTAAAAGGAACGTTAAATAAAGAATTACAATTACAATTATCATCTCATCGTCTATGAATAGCCTCTGTACCATATAGTATAAAAGGAACGTTAAATAAAGAATTACAATTACAATTATCATCTCATCGTCTATGAATAGCCTCTGTATAGTTTAAAAGGAACGTTAAATAAAGAATTACAATTACAATTATCATCTCATCGTCTGTGAATAGCCCCTGTATAGTTTAAAAGGAACGTTAAATAAAGAATTACAATTACAATTATCATCTCATCGTCTGTGAATAGCCCCTGTATAGTTTAAAAGGAACGTTAAATAAAGAATTACAATTACAATTATCATCTCATCGTCTGTGAATAGCCCCTGTATAGTTTAAAAGGAACGTTAAATAAAGAATTACAATTACAATTATCATCTCATCGTCTGTGAATAGCCTCTGTATAGTTTAAAAGGAACGTTAAATAAAGAATTACAATTACGATTATCATCTCATCGTCTGTGAATAGCCTCTGTATAATTTAAAAGGAACGTTAAATAAAGAATTACAATTACAATTATCATCTGATCTTCTATGAATAGCCTCTGTAGTTTAAAAGGAACGTTAAATAAAGAATTACAATTACGATTATCATCTCATCGTCTGTGAATAGCCTCTGTATAGTTTAAAAGGAACGTTAAATAAAGAATTACAATTACAATTATCATCTCATCTTCTATGAATAGCCTCTGTAGTTTAAAAGGAACGTTAAATAAAGAATTACAATTACAATTATCATCTCATCTTCTATGAATAGCCTCTGTAGTTTAAAAGGAACGTTAAATAAAGAATTACAATTACAATTATCATCTCATCTTCTATGAATAGCCTCTGTAGTTTAAAAGGAACGTTAAATAAAGAATTACAATTACAATTATCATCTCATCGTCTGTGAATAGCCCCTGTATAGTTTAAAAGGAACGTTAAATAATGAATTACAATTACAATTATCATCTCATCGTCTGTGAATAGCCTCTGTATAGTTTAAAAGGAACGTTAAATAAAGAATTACAATTACGATTATCATCTCATCTTCTATGAATAGCCTCTGTAGTTTAAAAGGAACGTTAAATAAAGAATTACAATTACAATTATCATCTCATCGTCTGTGAATAGCCCCTGTATAGTTTAAAAGGAACGTTAAATAAAGAATTACAATTACAATTATCATCTCATCGTCTATGAATAGCCTCTGTATAGTTTAAAAGGAACGTTAAATAAAGAATTACAATTACAATTATCATCTCATCGTCTGTGAATAGCCTCTGTAGTTTAAAAGGAACGTTAAATAAAGAATTACAATTACAATTATCATCTCATCGTCTATTAATAGCCTCTGTATAGTTTAAAAGGAACGTTAAATAAAGAATTACAATTACAATTATCATCTCATCGTCTATGAATATCCTCTGTATAGTTTAAAAGGTACGTTAAATAAAGAATTACAATTACGATTATCATCTCATCGTCTGTGAATAGCCTCTGTATAGTTTAAAAGGAACGTTAAATAAAGAATTACAATTACGATTATCATCTCATCGTCTATGAATAGCCTCTGTAGTTTAAAAGGAACGTTAAATAAAGAATTAGAATTATAATCATCATCTCATCGTCTATGAATAGCCTCTGTAGTTTAAAAGGAACGTTAAATAAAGAATTACATTTACTATTATCATCTCATCGTCTATGAATAGCCTCTGTAGTTTAAAAGGAACGTTAAATAAAGAATTACATTTACTATTATCATCTCATCGTCTATGAATAGCCTCTGTAGTTAAAAAGGAGCGTTAAATAAAGAATTACAATTATAATCATCATCTCATCGTCTATGAATAGCCTCTGTAGTTTAAAAGGAACGTTAAATAAAGAATTACATTTACTATTATCATCTCATCGTCTATGAATAGCCTCTGTAGTTTAAAAGGAACGTTAAATAAAGAATTACATTTACTATTATCATCTCATCGTCTATGAATAGCCTCTGTAGTTTAAAAGGAACGTTAAATAAAGAATTACAATTATAATCATCATCTCATCGTCTATGAATACCCCCTGCAGTTTGAAAGGAACGTTAAAAAATAATTAAAATATAATGTATCATCTTTTTATCTCTGGATACTATTATATTTGGTCGTTACTTAATTAAGTTTAGAAGCTGAGAATTTTGTGAAGATATATATTCGTGTGGCACACTGCAGATCTGGTATGAAAAGGCGACACATTAAACTGTGTGTCAGTGTACACGTAGTGACGTAGTTGATGACTTGACCTTCATTTATCTACAGTACGTGTCAGGGCCACGCCGACTTTCCTTGCCTCCTGCAATGGCATGCCTTGCGACAATGTGTGCACGAGAAATTTACAGCCACTACATCTGATAACAGAGTCTGCTGACTCGTCCTTTATGATGCACCCTCATGCAAGGAATTACCTTCAGAGTCTCACTGTACACCGTTTACAGGACGAGCGATGAAATTCACAAGGAAGAGAAATTCTTAATGCTTTTGTAACTTCGGTACCAAAATTCAAGCATTACTGGATGTTCAGAAATCCCTTCTTTCCATTGTAATTAAATCAACCAAGTTACTGATTCATCCAATTCACTAACTTCTCACAAATATTATAATTCAGTCGAAATCTAATAATATGTAAATTAATGATGACCAATTCATAATCCAGAGCTAAATAAGTCGAATTCTCAAATCCATATTAAAAGAATCGTGAAAATAAATAAGCCATTCAATCAATCAGTCAACTCTATTGAGTCAGTGAGCCGGTGAATTCAATTCAGTGACTAAGACACTTGAAATGACTAACTACGATATTTCAATTCAGTTATTAATTCATTTCAATTCAATCACTAAGTCACTTCAATTCAGTCTAATGAATTCTGTCACACAATCAATTGAATTCAGTTATAAGTCAATTGAATTCACTGATAAAATTATTTCAATTCAGTCAATTGAAGGCAGGTACTCAGTCAACTGAATTCATTTAATCAGACAAGCTAATTCACTCACTCAAATGAATTCAGTCATTTAGTCAACTGAATTCAATGGCTCAGTCAATTAAATTTGCTCGATCAATCAATTTAATTCAGGCACTAGGTTAATTAAATTCAGTCAGTCAATGAATTCAATTCAATCAGTTGACGAATTCAATTCAGTTCCTTCATGCATTCAATTAAGTCACTCAATCAATTCAATTTAATTACTCAATTCAATAGTCACATAATCAATTGAAATCAATCAATTTAATTCACTCAATCAACTGAATTCAGTCAATTTAATTCATTCAACTGAATTAAGTCACTCAATTGAATTCAGTCACTCAGGCACACAGATGCAAGTCGCATTTTTTTATTTTTCTTCTCTTTATCCATTTTGTTCCAATTACTTCATTTCAATCTAAAAACTCAAATATTTGTTTAATATATTCATTCATTAAGGAGAAGATTGTAATTTTTTTGTACTATACTTTCTTCACTATATTGTTTGTTGCAGCTCAAATATGCATTATGAAGCTTTTCTACGTTATGCAATAGAGTAATTCTACTCATATGCGATTCTCTGTTGTTTATATTTTACTATGTCTTCTGTAATTACTTTTCCCGTAATAATATATTCTTCTTCTGTTTATGTGCATCTTCCTCTGTTTTTATATTGCACCTCTCATTTCGTCCTTTCTTAAGAGTTAGCGGTTAGATAGCGGTTAATTTGGGCACTTAGTAAATTGATGCAAATTAATGTCTTAGTTAATTTTGATTTTTTGTTATCTTTGTCTACTATGTCTCATTTCAAACACCCTGTAACCACAGTCTAGTATATACAGTCGCGAAACTCAATACGTAGTTAATATGCAAACATTAGATAGTTGCTCACCACTAGGATCTCTAATATCGCCTCATTACAGGCAATGCAAAATAGTACCGTCACAGTCTTTTGTTTCTAGCACCCTCAAAACTCAAGCTTCGTGACTATATAGTAGACTGTGCTGTAACTTCTTGAGATCTCACTTCAGAAAAAAAAGTTTCAAACAAAAGTTGCTCGAATTGTTGAGGAAAACAAGAATATCCAAAAGAATTTCCATCATTCCATTCAAAATATCAGCTCAGACTTACTCATTTCGTGATACTATTTTTTTTTTATTCTTGTAGCTTCCTTTTATTCTCCGTGATTTCCTCTATTCTCTGTGCGTTATTTTATTATTCTCTTTTTCTTTTGTTTATGTTTTAGTTTATTTTCATATTTTCTTTCACTCTGTAGATTTTCCCTTATAACTTTTTCATACACTCAATTTATTGTAATATCTCTTACATTTTACGTTTCTGTATTGTTTGCACTTCATTTCGTTTTATATATTTGTTATTATTTATATTTTCCTTTAATCTTAACACTTTTACAATATATTACCCTTCCATTAATATGGAAACTAAGTTCGTTAGACGTTCAAATAAACATTTTTCAGATTTATTTTCAATGAAGAATACCAGACATTCTAAAAGTTATTTGCTTCCATAACAATGAAAGATACTCTCTCTCGAGCCAATACTGAAGAGAACCACGCATATAAATATCTACACTACACTGCCATTAAATATATGAAAAAGACCCAACCCCACTTGATTAATAACTATAAAAATATTTGATTTTTAATAATATTATCTTACGTAAGTTTTATAGCTTTCAGTAACATATACTACATATACTATATAGCCGCCACTCAGTAAAATATAGAAATCAAAATCTAATTTACGTTATTCTCTACATCTACTTACATAACCCCAAAACGTTTCACTTTCATATCATCAATATAGCATTAATATGTATAATTAATGAAAAATAGTCACATCACGGCATTAACTACAATAATATTTCATTTCTAATGGTAATAATGTCATCAAATCACCTCAAGTTTTGTAGTTTTTAATATCCAATACACAGCTGTAGCCAGAAAATTACAAACCACAGAATCGAACCTGTAAATTATTTTTACTTAATTAAGTTTTTAATAACCAATTTAATTTGAGCTCTAAATATGTCAGCATTCTTGCAGATCATGGCCTTCGTGTAATATTGTTTACTATAGTGTGTGTTTTGTTTTATTCTGAAATGCAATTAGCTAGTTCTCAAAACTGACGACAGATGGATTTTGGAAAATAGGAAAATTCTGTTGAAAAATTGACATTTCACTGAAAACTACTACTTTTCTGAAAAACTTTGGGTTTCAAGCTTCAAAATGAGGGGTCATTTATTAAAATCCGTTCAGCCGTTTTCCCGTAATTTCCATTACCAGTTCAAATTATATATATTGTTATTACTATATTGAACACCACCACCACCACCACCACCTCTTGCATTCTTTTATCCTTAAATTCTCGGTTTGTACTTCATATATTGCGTCCATTATTTAATTGTTTTCTTCATGTTATATTTCTCTTCTCTATGTGCTTATTAAAATTCTTGTGTTCCCCGTATATTTTAATAATAATAATAATAATAATAATAATAATAATAATAATAATAATAATGGCTTTATTTAACCTGGCAGAGTTAAGGCCATAAGGCCTTCTCTTACACTCAACCAGGATTAAAACTTGCTTACACAGTTGAACATATAACTGGATCGGATCGGAATTAAGTAATTACATACTGATACAATTTAGGTACATAATGAGATCAAAAGAAGTAGTTACATAAAATTTACCTCATAAAATAAAAATAAACAGAGTGAAATACATATTAATGTTGTTAGAATCAAATACGAATCACATAAAAACAGAAGCCGATAATTCAATAAAATAATGTACACAGTAAAAACAAAAATAAACATATTAGTATTAGATTACAATTAAGTAGGGTTAGGTTAGGTTAGGTTAGGTTATATTCTTTATTCCTCCATGAAATAGTTTCATTCACTGTTTATATTCTCAATGATTGTTTTTTCTTCCTTCTTTTCAGTTTATTTACGTCTTATTCCTAAATTTCCTTTATTCCTTTACTTGTTTCTTCATTCTTTAATTTATTTTCCACGTGTTTTAATTCTTCTTTGACTCTCCATATTTCTTGTTTCATTTGATATGTTATTCTTTCTCAACGTTTTCCTCTATTACTAACCTATCTTTCTTTTTCTCTCTTATATTTCCAATATTCGTATATTATTCTCCATTTCTCTTCTGCACTGGCATTGAACCTAAAACTCTGCCTCTTTCTTTTTATGACCACATAGGAAAACTTATTGCTTATGTTCTTTCTGTGATTTTTTTTTCTCTTTGTATACGCCTTTCTTCTTCCACTTTCTGCTTCGTTCCTGGCAACTCCAACACTTTTTTTCTCCTTTATCTCAAGAAATATCGGTGCGAATTCAAATTCTTTTTTTTTTCTTGCCTCAATTTCTGGTGTAAACCGTGTGTTTGAGTTTCTTTGCCTTCTGCCATTCTTACCGTGTGAGCCTGACGGGAGGTATTTGCGCCTTCTCCTTTCCTGCATTCTTCTCCATGACAACCGTAGATAAGAAGACAGCTCTCTTTTTTACTCCAACAGGATCGCCTTTTGTCTCTCAGGATTGTCTTCACAAGTAGCTAAGCAGTTGTATTAATAGGAAAGATTCGTTACCAAGCAAATTGGGACGTAGTTAAATCTGTTGTTAGATTAATTGAACAGTTGTAATGAAATGGAAATAAATAAAATACTGTAGATTTGGGTTTGTCAGTGAGAAAGTGTCCAAAATACTTAAACGTAAAAATACTTTTCTAATCAAACTTCATTTATGTTGAAGATTACAGGTTAATATCTGTTAGCATGTATTCATTAACTGCAAACGAATTTTTTCAAGAACTTCTTTTTATTTGTAACGTTTGTAATCATAATGTGAAAAGAATAGCAACGTCACACCATTGAAACTTTTGGAGTGTAATTCTTGTATGTTTTTAAAAAGTAATTATTCAATGAGATAGAAAGACAAGTATCCATAATGGGTTTTGCTCCTAATTCAACCAGAATCGTATATGTGAGTGAAAGTAGCCTCTATGAGTTCTCTTGCACTATATTATAGCTCCAATAATGAAATATAACATACGTTTGTAAAATGTTGAAGTATATTTTGAAAGAAAATTTTCAATATGGGTTTAACTCCTAATTCAACCAACTTCTTATATTTGAGTGAAAGTAGCCTCTATGAGTTCTGTTGCACTATATTATAGCTCCAGTAATAAAACATAATATACGTTTCTAAAATGTTGAAGTATATTTTGAAAGGAAGTATTCACCTTGGGTTTTGCTCCTAATTCAACCAGCTTCTTATATTTGAGTGAAAGTAGCCTCTATGAGTTCTGTTGCACTATATTATAGCTCCAATAATGATATATAATATACGTTTCTAAAATGTTGAAGTATATTTTGAAAGAAAGTATACACCATGGGTTTTGCTCATAATTCAACCAGCTTCTTATATTTGAATGAAAGTAGCCTCTATGAGTTCTGTTGAATTATATTATAGCTTCAGTAATGAAATATAATAATTCAACCAGCTTCTTACATTTGAGTGAAAGTAGCCTCTATGAGTTCTGTTGAACTTTATTATAGCCCAATAATTAAATATAATAAATCAACCAGCTTCTTATATTTGAATGAAAGTAGCCTCTATGAGTTCTGTTGCACTATATTTTACCTCCAATAATGAAATATAATAATTCAACCAGCTTCTTATATTTGAGTGAAAGTAGCCTCTATGAGTTCTGTTGAACTATATTATAGCCCAATAATGAAATATAATAATTCAACCAGCTTCTTATATTTGAGTGAAAGTAGCCTCTATGAGATCTGTTGAACTATATTATAGCCCAATAATGAAATATAATAATTCAACCAGCTTCTTATATTTGAGTGAAAGTAGCCTCTATGAGTTCTGTTGAACTATATTATAGCTCCAATAATGAAATATAATAATTCAACCAGCTTCTTATATTTTAGTGAAAGTAGCCTCTATGAGTTCTGTTGAACTATATTATAGCTCCAATAATGAAATATAATAATTCAACCAGCTTCTTATATTTGAGTGAAAGTAGCCTGTATGAGTTCTGTTGAACTATATTATAGCTCCAATAATGAAATATAATAATTCAACCAGCTTCTTATATTTGAGTGAAAGTAGCCTCTATGAGTTCTGTCGCATTATATTATAGCTCCAATAATGAAATATAATAATTCAACCAGCTTCTTATATTTGAGTGAAAGTAGCCTCTATGAGTTCTGTTGAACTATATTATAGCTCCAATAATGAAATATAATAATTCAACCAGCTTCTTATATTTTAGTGAAAGTAGCCTCTATGAGTTCTGTTGAACTATATTATAGCTCCAATAATGAAATATAATAATTCAACCAGCTTCTTATATTTGAGTGAAAGTAGCCTGTATGAGTTCTGTTGAACTATATTATAGCTCCAATAATGAAATATAATAATTCAACCAGCTTCTTATATTTGAGTGAAAGTAGCCTCTGTGAGTTCTGTTGCACTGTATTATAGCTTCACTAATGAAATATAATATACGTTTCTAAAATGTTGAAGTATATTATAAAAGAAAGTATTCACCATGAGTTTTGCTCCTAATTCAACAAACTTCTTATATTTGAGTGAAAGTAGCCTCTATGATTTCTTCTGCACTATATTATAGCTCCAATAATGAAATATAATAATTCAGCCAGCTTCTTATATTTGAGTGAAAGTAGCCTGTATGAGTTCTTCTGCACTATATTATAGCTCCAATAATGAAATATAATAATTCAACCAGCTTCTTATATTTGAGTGAAAGTAGCCTCTATGAGTTCTTCTGCACTATATTATAGCTCCAATAATGAAATATAATAATTCAGCCAGCTTCTTATATTTGAGTGAAAGTAGCCTGTATGAGTTCTTCTGCACTATATTATAGCTCCAATAATGAAATATAATAATTCAACCAGCTTCTTATATTTGAGTGAAAGTAGCCTCTATGAGTTCTTCTGCACTATATTATAGCTCCAATAATGAAATATAATATACGTTTCTAAAATGCTGAAGTATATTTTGAAAGGAAGTAGTCACCATGGGTTTTGCTCCTATTTCAACCAGACTCTTATATGTTTTTAAACATTGAAGGAAAGTAGGCTGCGTGAAGTGCCCGGCCCGGTAGTGGAATCCTGGCATTTAGGGTCGCCAGTCTGTCTAATGCCAGAAGAGTCCAACGTGCTGCCGACCCACAGAACGGACATCGATTTCTAAATGCCCCCCTTACCCCCTCTCACTGGGAATGGCGCACTGCATGAGGTCGGAAACTTCGACCCGTTGACAAACCAAAGACTCTGTGACCATTCATATCAACAAAGCAAGACTTCAATCTATAATGCATACAAAAATCGGTGTGAGCAAACCCTATAGCTATACAATACGGGAGGCCAATATAAGCTAGTTTTTGTCAATTATGGAACATAACACTTAGCTCAAGGAATTACAAGGTTCAATAGAGAAATAAGTCAACACATTTTCTATCTGCAATGGCTACTGCGGATATATTTAAATGCACGATAAATAAATGAGTGGTCAGTTTTAATGAGATAATGAATCCAGTGTAAGAAATGGTATTTCGTTGAGGTAGTAAAACAATAAAATAGAACCAACTAATTAGTACATTATGCAACGAGCCTATATAATGATAATAATTAAGACGCGCGTATATTTATGAAACGAGCGCAAGCGAGTTTCATAATTCTCATACGAGCGTCTTAATTACCATTATAGTCAAGTTTCATACGACTTTTTATGTTCGACCACATTGATTTTTTCCGGCAATTGGTGAAATGAATTTGCGGGAATGTGCTTTGTGAAAGGCTGGAAGATGACGGTGAATTGATGTTAATTTGTGTGTTGATTTTTTCGACTGAGTTTAATATTGTCTAAAATCTCGCGCTAGTTGTCTTTCGATTGCATATCCGAGAATAATCGATACTTGCGCTTTCATATTGCTAAAATGGTATTTTCTGATTGGTGGAACACCTGAACTTTAATGAATAGATGTACCACAGTCTAGTATATACAGTCGCGAAGCTCAATACGTAGTAAATATGCAAACATTTGGTAGTTGCTCACCACTAGGATCGCTAATATCGCCTCATTACAGGCAATGCAAAATAGAACCGTCACAGTCTATTGTTTCTAGCACCCTCAAAACTCAAGCTTCGTGACTGTATATAGTAGACTGTGGGTGTATTTTAATGAGGTCCATTAAAGGGCTGCTACCAGGTGTATAATTACTACATTTCGGCATGGTCGAGCATAATAGTACATTATGCAACGAGCCTATAATGAAGGTAATTAAGAAGTGAGTATGGATATTTATGAAACGAGCGCAAGCGAGTTTCATAATTTTCATACGAGCTTCTTAATTACCATTATAGGCGAGTTTCATACGACTTTTTATGCTCGACCATATTTCTAACTTGATATTATTAATTTTATTGTATCTGACCTGGAGCAATGTCCCGTATGTTGTGAGATGTGCACAGACGCGAAAGTATTGATTTTTTCCGAGGAACAGATGTCCACATTGACCTTGCTAGGCCATAAGAACCTACAGAAATAACATTGAAATTAAATTAGACATTGAAAAACGAGATGACAAATTGAATTTATTTGAATATTATTTACAATTAACGCTAATTATTATAGTAACAGGACATAACCTTCTGCGACAGTATTGGATTTCCAGCCTCCGTGACTTTTCGCTAATTCTCTTTCGATTGCATATCCGAGAATAATCGATACTTGCGGTTTTATAACGGTAGAAAGCTGACCTGTCATTGGCTGAACAGTTGTAACCTGAGTCGTCATTGGCTGAAATACCTGACCTTTAATGAGTAGGTGTACTTTAATGACATGCATTAAAGGTCTGCTACCAGGTGTATAATTACTACATTTCGGCATGGTCGAGCATAAACAATTTTATTGAATTCTTTATAAATTTCTGGAACCGAAAATATCTTGTTCTGTAGGTATTGAATAACAGAAATCTATAATGTCATTTTATTGAATCTTAAACTTATTTCTTGAACTAAAACTATGAAATTCTGAATATGATTTTATGTTCAATTTTACTGAATTTTCAACATATTACTGGAACTGAAATTCTGTACGTATTAAATATGACTCTGTATGTAATTTTACTGCATTTTTAGTATTTTTATGCTCGACCATGACGAAATGTAGTAATTATACACCTGGGACCAGCCCTTTAATGGACCTCATTAAAGTGCACCTATTCATTAAAGTTCAGGTGTTCCACCAATCAGAAAATACCATTGTAGCAATATGAAAGCGCAAGTATCGATTATTCTCGGATATGCAATCGAAAGATAACTAGCACGAGATTAGACAATATTAAACTCAGTCGAAAAAAACAACACACAAATTAACATCAATTCACCGTCATCTTCCAGCCTTTCACAAAGCACTTTCCCGCGAATTCATTTCACCAATTGCCGGAAAAAATCAATATGGTCGAGGATAAAAAGTCGTATGAAACTTGACTATAATGGTAGGCCTAATTAAGACGCGAGTATATACTCGCGTCTTAATTACTACCATTATAGGCTCGTTGCATAATGTACTATTATGGATTGAAGCTATTAAATTCTGTACGGTTTGAAATCATTGTATATTCAATTTTACTGGATTTTTAATTTGGATCTGGAACTAAAGCAATTTAAATTTTGTACATATTGAATATGGCTGTATATTCAGTTTTACTGATTTTTAAATTTTGTTCTGGAACTAACGTACGCACGTACATACATACATACATACATACATACATACATACATACATACATACATACATACATACATACATACATACATATTCTGTCCAAGGGTAGGTCTTTCACTGCAAACTCAGCATTTTCCAATCTTTCCTATTTTCTGCCTTCCTCTTAGTCTCCTCATATGATCCACATATCTTAATGTCGTCTATTATCTGATATCTTCTTCTGCCCCGAACTCTTCTCCCGTTCACCATTCCTTCCAGTGCATCCTTCAGTAGGCAGTTTCTTCTCAGCCAGTGACCCAGCCAATTCCTTTTTCTCTTTCTGATCACTTTCAGTATAATTTTTTCTTCATCCACTCTTTCCAACACAGCTTCGTTTATTATTCTGTCTGTCCATTTCGAACTGAAGCTATTAAATTATATACGTATTGAATAAGACTATATATTCAATTTTACTGAATTTTAATTTGGTTCTGGTTCTGAAGCTATTAATTTCTGCACGTATTGAATATGACTGTATATTTAATTTTTAATATATTTCTGGAAATGAATCCATTAAATTCTTCGAATATTGAATTTGGTTCTACAGTATATCCAATTTTTTCTTATTTTTTAAAATATATTTCTGAAACTAAGCTATTAAGTTATTTCCGTATTGGATGTAATTGTATAATGCAATTTTACTGAATTTTCACTTTAGTTCTGGAGCTATTAAATTATGTATATAATAAACCTATAGGGTAAGATTCTATAGGCTATTTTATTTAATTACGATTTATATATTTCTCGAACTGACATTATTACATTTTGTACATATTGAATATGATCCTCTGTACGGTTTTATTAAATTCTTTGTAATAACATATTTCTGAAAATGAAGCTATGAAATTCTGTATTGCATTGATTTGGTTTCGTCCACAATTTTATTCACTGTCATATGTCCTTGGAATTGAAGTCATTAAATTCTGTATTGTACTCTCACAATATGGTTCCACATTAAAATTCGTCTAGTAGTTGTCTATCCGATATTTTGGGTTTAAACCCGGCTACGATGATTAAAATCGTTTGGACATTTCGACAGAAATACCAGTAAATCTGAGAGACCTGTACCAGAAATTTATAGCACTTAAAACAGCTGTCACTCCAAGCAAAATGTGCAGGCCATTTTTAGCCTTCGCTTAACACTTGAAAGTAGCGAATACAAAGTCCGTAGTAGTGACGTCAGTAGGTTCAAGTTGCCTGACCTCTCAGCTATTCCTATTTATATTAATCAGTCACTGTTGTACTCATGGGTTGGATAAACATATAAATACACGATTAAACTTTTTAGCATCAAATTTATGAGGAAATAAAAAAGAATGCAATAAATAATGCAGATTTCATAACATTCTTTTGTTTTCATGTCATTCATCGGTACATACTCGCCTAAATTCTTATTAAGAAGTAAATAGTTAGTTGCTAGGCAACACCCCTTCTGTCATTACAAGCATTATACTTACGAGTTCTTTTCGTTGTAGCAGGATTTACTTAATGGATTTAAGGGGTTAGGTACAGCTTACAGCAGTAAAATTTTGGAAATATTCAACATTTTTTTCTTCCATTACTGTATCTTGTACAATAATGAAAATTATTTGTGTAAAACACTGTCCTTCTGCTATATGAAAAAAAAATATTTTTACGATTAAAAAAATTTATATTTCTTTTTTTCAAAATTCAAAATGGTGGCAGTTCACTGTGCAGTGATGAAGGTTTTCCCTCATAACTAAAAAACTGTCCAACATTCTATGATGAAATTTTTTGTGTGTATTTATGCATGACGTATCTAGAATATGATGCAAAATCGCTTCTCTACCTTTGATAGATTGTCTGATAAAAATAAATTCATTTAAAAATGGTCAAATATCAGTATTTTCTAATAACACAAAATTAAAAAAAAGTATATTATTTATTAAGGAATATTGTAAACATGAGTTTCAGCAATAAAATAAAACAGAGAGAACTTGAAAAAAAAATCAAGTTTATGTGTTATGAGGGAAACGCTTCATAACTGCACGGTGCACTGCCACCATTTTTAATTTTGAAAAAAAAAAAAAACTTTTTTTTTAAATCGTAAAAATATTGTTTTCATATAGCAGAAGGACAGTGTTTTACATATATCAATTTTCAATATTGTACAAGATACAGTAATGGAGGAAAATTTTTTTAATATTTCCAAAAATTTTACTGCTATAAGCTATACCTTACTTCTTAAATATTAAAAATGAAGAGAGGGCTTCACACAACATTTACTGTGCACATTTCACCCAGATCAAATTTGGAGGTAGGAAATGAATCGGTACCTTTCACATTTCCAAGTAAATCACAAGGATTAACTTCTTAACATCGTATATGAGGAAAGTAAAAACAAAATACGGTAGAAACTGATTGTAGTTTTTTATAAAATTCTATTGTTTTCTTAATCTTTAGGGATATAATTATAATACAACCTTATGAAGAAATGAATTACAGCAGTTGCTAGGCAACTTTCCTTCAATTTAATTTCACGCTTAAATCTCTATTAACATCTTATGTACAGAACTTGTTTTCTTTATATTTAGATGCAATTGAGGAGAATATAAAATTACTCTTTTCAGCCAGCAGTGGCAAAGTACAAGTTTCAGAATTTGACAACGACCTTTTCAATGATTGGAATCTACCTGAATATGGATCAATTTCAAGGTCAATGTAGTAGTCTTCTACCTAGCAATAAAAACGAGTTTTCACTCTCTCCCTGACAATGGTAAAGTGATTGTATAATATTCTAAAGGCAACTGTTTTAATCCAGTGTAGTATGTCAGTTTACCGTTGGTCATCACGTACAGCGTTGACAGATTTACAGATAATATATATCGCAATGTGAAATTAATTATTGTAATTGGGTCAGTTGGTCTTCTGGTGTATTTTGTGCTTTGTAATTCACTGGACGGGGAATTGATTTCTCTCATGAAAAACTTTCACAACTTCCAGAAGTCTGTACATTCGAACAACATATTCAAAGAGTTTCACACAAACTTTTTCAGAATAATAGGTTTATATTACAGAGAATAGCGTTTTTTATAATAATAATAATTATTATTATTATTACTACACTCTACCAAAGCTTTATGAACAAATGAAGTCAGTGGAGATAAACATTGTGAGAGATAAGCAGGTTTTTAAGTGTACTTATATTCCAGTGTGAATATCGTTGCACAATAAACCACTTATCGCCGAATAATGACCTCACTGTTTGTAAAATATCTTCCACAGTTAAAAACTAACTTTAAATTAAGTGAGGAGGATACTGAAATTTGACTAAAATTCACATTATTTTTTTTTTGCTTAAAATAATCTTTTGGCTGTAGAAATTTATTACAAATAAAATTTAAGCTCCAACTCAAGGCTATGACATTTAATGACGTCATTCTTAAAACTTATTTTATATAATTTCAAACTTGAATTGTGTGCAGCCCTATTTATTATAGTTTTTCGTTTTATTCACTAGATAACAGAAGATAATATTATTCCTTCAGTTATTTTGTCAGATATACTTGAAAACATACCAATGAACCAACAGGATTACAATGAAGAACTAAACACAAACAAATACATGGCACAAGAAAACGGATACAACCCTAACATAATAGACAACATAATAAGAAAGACAAAACATAATCACAAAAAACATAAGAACACAACACAAACACAAGAACACAAAAAATACATCACACTAACATACGAAAACAAAAACACACACAAAATTGCAACCTCATTCAAGAAATTAAATTGCAACATCGCATACAGAACAAATAACACTCTACAAAAACATCTCAACACACAAACAAACAAATACAACCATACAGGCGTATACAAACTCAAATGTAACACCTGCAACAACTTCTACATAGGACAGACCGGCAGATCATTTCAAACACGTTACAAAGAACACATCACAGCCATAACAAAATTACAAAACACCTCCACATATGCAGAACACATCACAAATGCTAACCACACCCACAGAGACATCAACACAGACATGGAAATACTGCACATCCAACCAAAAAGCCAGAAACTCAACACACTAGAACAATATGAAATATACAGACACACGAAAACACATCCCAACGATATTCTCAACACACAACTCAATTTCAGAACGCACACACTCTTTGACTCTACACTATACCACACGAACTCACCCTCACGAGCAACGACCAGTTCTGAGGATGACCCATAAATAGGTCGAAACATGTAAACAAGGTACGATACAATTTAACCAAGAAAGACTTTCATACATATTCCGAAGTGATACAGTGTTAAAAGTTGTGTGATCAAGATGTATAAATTGTTTTGATCTAGAGTATAGAAATGTGGATGTTACATCTTGACAGAAATCTTGTAGTGTCTGAAACACATGGTACGTAAATAGTGTGCACTATATAGATTTCAGTTAGTGTAGTTTTGTAGTTTGTAGTGCATTTGTTTATACAGTTAATTTCAAATTATGGGCAGGATTAGTAAATAGAAGGCTAAACTTGTAAATAATGTGAAAACTGAGAGAAACTTCTAGAAAATAAGGCACAAAATGTAAAAGAAAAAGGTAGTAAATATAGTAAACCCACAATAATCATTGCCTGGCCTCCAAGTGAAAGTTTATATCAAGCGACTCTTTAGATGTGTTTTTCCGTAAATTCTTTTTTTGGTCACCGTGTTCAACATAAATTGATATAACTCAGAAACTATCAATAATAGAAAGCTCAAATTTTGTACAGATCTTAAACATACTATTTAAAAAGATTTGGCTTCATTAGAATTTTGATGTTTAAATTGAATATGAAAATAATTAATAATATTCAAAGACGTGGACTCGAGAACTGAAATCCATGATATTCTAAAATCAGTTATAATGTTTCTGTAAAACAAATTAAAAATAAATTAAAGCCATTTTGTAGTAAATCTTCTTGTGAATGTAATGGTAAAAAACTTCTCGAATATCTAGAAATCTCGCTGAGTTATATCAATTTTGGAAATAGTTACAAATGGGAGCTAATGGCCAAATTTGGGCCCTTTTGCTTTTTTTTAACCTAATACTCAAAATTTAGATTTTATACTTATGGCTATTCAGCACACAACAAATTTAAGTTTCAAGGGGAAAAAGAATTTTCAGTATTCTCTTCCCTTAAAATATAAGCACCATGGAAAATATAGACCTACATTTCAATCAATGCTTCCAGTTGTTTAGTTACATCTACACAATTTCTGAAAGAAAGTAGAGTAGAGACAGAGATGTTAAGGCCCCTAACTTAAGAGGCAATCGACACTAAGTAGCAGTAGGGATGTTAGTGCCCGCCATCTTTACCCCCAAGAAAATATCTCTGACACTAATTTCTGCTACAGCCTAAGTAACTTTATAGCCATAATGTGGCTGTAAAAGCATTAGATCAAAGGAGAAAATCCATGATCTCATCTAGAATCGAACCTTCGACCTTAACAGAAACGTTACCCCGAACAACACATTTTCCAACAGCTGTCTTAACACAGAGGCAGAGATATCTATCAGCAGAAATCGGAGCTGTTGTGTACAACATTTATCGATCATCATCTTTGCCATTCTGTCAGAAAGGACAATTTCCTTTCAAGAG
This sequence comes from Periplaneta americana, assembly GCF_040183065.1. Taxonomy (NCBI): domain Eukaryota; kingdom Metazoa; phylum Arthropoda; class Insecta; order Blattodea; family Blattidae; genus Periplaneta; species Periplaneta americana. The sequence continues at coordinate 2,812,676 of NC_091123.1, read as the reverse complement.
TTTCGTGTCAGAAAACAAAAGAATCTTAAAGCAGAAAATTTTGAATATAAATAGAACCAACTCGCTGGTAAGAACATAGGTACTCATGTCCAGTTCTGAATGTCACAATCTCAAACCAAGACACACTTTCAAGGTTGGGGATATACAGGGCTTTCATTTCAAAACATCCAAGTCTAAATAACTAATAATTTAAACTGAATTCAATTTAAACAAAAAAACACGTCAATTTATAAATTGAGGGGTGAATTCTGAAACAAGGCATAATTGTATTTTACATTTCACTCTCCATCCCTTAGCTACACCTACTTTGAAATTTCAAATGGCACCCCTATAATTTTATACTTAAATATGAAAGAGTATTCAATTGTTTATACACCTCAATCATTTGTTTTCGCATCTTATGTTTTCTATCGTCGCCTGGCAACCTGGATTTTTGTTATTGTTGATTACAGCTGAACAGAGTAATGCTACAAAAACTTATTAAACATTTCTTGTAATAGTTGTGTTTTTGTATTAAATTATTTTAAAATGGTGTACACCCTTCAAGAGAGAACATAAATCATCCTTATTGATTAAACTTAGGAAATTACACGAAATAAGCTGATTTAAGTGCTGTTTACGTAATTCCTACAGTATAAGTAGCTGTAACAAATGAAATTATTTTCAAGGAATAAAAAATACTTGAAAATTCATCACATTTAAACGACACTTCAAAATTTACATTATTTCCTAGAGTTTTCAAATTGGTATCATAGCAACCGCTGTTAATTTCATGTATTCGAGTTTCAATTGTTTATACATTAGTTTCCTTTATACCAGGCTTATGCAGTATACTACCAAATATAGGTTCTTATACTATCAGTTCACACATGATACCGCTTCCATATTGATATCGGGACACAGTTTCTACCTTCGAGCAAGAGTGGCCAAAGTTTCGTGCACGGCAATGCTCTACGAATTTTCTTTCACAAAAAGTCGGGGAATAGAAAAATTCGGTACAGCGTTGTCAAGACATTTCCTATGATTTAAAATGGTTGTTAGATGCATATAAAGTTTGGTAAAAATCGGTGAATAGGCATCTATTAGAGACTTAATAACTTCTATTCTTGTTGTTAGTAAAAAATGCATACATATATGATACAGCTCTTATTACGAGACTTGCATAGGTTATGTGTGTACTAAATTTAGTCAAAATCGGTTGTATAAGGAAAAGTTTTTGATGGTAATTTAACTTATGGATATAAATATACAACTTTTAGTATTAAATAAGTACGTACATAAAAAAAATTATAGATGGTAAGCTTCATACGAGAATTTTCAGCCCAAATTTAGTCAAAATCTCTATATACAATAAAAACTCTTGCAGAGACATTATCACATTTCTATATACAGACCGAGTTTAGTCAGGATCGATTTAGTATCAAGAAATTTCGGAATATGTGTGGTAAGACTTTCCTGTGTTAAATTTCGACGTACCTCGTTTACATGTTACGACCAATTTATGGGTCATCTTCAGAACTGGTCGTTGTTGGTCTTGGCGCCACTTGTTCTGTTTCCTGTGAGGGTGTGTTCCTGTGGTATAGTGTAGAGTCAAAGAAAATTTGCAACCTCATTCAAGAAATTAAATTACAACATCGCATACAGAACAAATAACACTCTACAAAAACATCTCAACACACAAACAAACAAATACAACCACACAGGCGTATACAAACTCAAATGTAACGTCTGCAACAACTTCTACATAGGATAGACAGGCAGATCGTTTCAAAAACGTTACAAAAACACATCACAGCCATAACAAAATTACAAAACACCTCCACATATGCAGAACACATCACAAATGCTAACCACACCCACAGAGACATCAACACAGACATGGAAATACTACACATCCAACCAAAAAGCCAGAAACTAAACACACTAGAACAATATTAAATATACAGACACACGAAAACACACCCCAACGAAATTCTCAACACACAACTCAACTTCAAAACACACACACTCTTTGACTCTACACTATACTACAGGAACACACCCTCACAGGAAGCAGAACAAGTGGCGCCAAGACCAACAACGACCAGTTCTGATGATGACCCATAAATAGGTCGAAACATGTAAACAAGGTACGTTAAAATTTAACACAAAGTTCTTATCATACATATTCCGATGTGATACAGTGTTAAAAGTTGTGTAATCAAGATGTATAATCAAGAAATTATTAAGACAGAGTAGAACATGCATATTGAAGCCAAATTTAATAAAAATCCGTTATATATGAAATAACCATTCAGAGAGAAATTAATGTCATAGCTATGTACAACCAAATTTAGTAAAAATCTGTCAAATACAAGTATATAGCCCCAAGTGTATGTGTGTATATATATATATATATATATATTTATTTATATACAGGAACATCATTTTATTTTTACTTCAATTTTTATTGTACCTGAGTTTTCGAATGTACTTCACTCCCACCCCTTCTACTAATGAAGTTCAACCGTCCTTCACATAGAACCAAGACCGCATATACAGTCATAGTAGCCTTACGGTCATAGTAAACAGTACGTTACAAAAATATGTTCGCGTTTTCCAGTGACGAAAGAGCTTTCAATATTGAATCATTTTCGCACAGGTACTGTCGTCCATTTGTCTACGTCGTATCCCGGTTTCCCCCACCAGCTTTTATTCGCCAGCTAGTGGCTGGGCTGTCTTAGCTATTTTCTGAGAACATTAATTTCTGTTAGGAATTGGACGTCTACGTAATATTATACAACTGTTTAAAACAACTTAAATAAGAGGGCCTCGTTAAGTAATTAACTGTCACGTGATTTCCTCCCTTTCTACGACCCTACGTCATTAACACTTGACGGACAGTATATAGCATGTCTGAGTAATTTTATCTTTTCGGATCGGGCAGAAGTGAAGATTGAATTTACAGTATGTACAGTAAGGTACTCTTTTATAGAGTGGGTATAGAATTATTTCAACATGAGTTACTAGTTACGAAGGACGAAACTGGTAATTGGAATTATGTACAATAGTCTATAGTGCGATAATATGCACATTAGAACTGAAGGCTGTATCGAAATGAACGGCCACCATTTTCAAAAATGTGTTTAAATATCCATATTATGATTATTTTTCAATTTAACTTCATTCTCTATATTGTACGCTAATGTGCTGTGGACAGTATAATATACACTGCATAATGAATACGTCCGCATGGACAGCTCAGTTCGTGAGTAAAAACACTCATTGTTAATACTGTACTGTATTTTGATTGAACAAAAACCTAATGAAAATTATCAAACTCAAAATCGCGATATTTCCTAGTTTACGTAAATGAACTACTTTTCTTCCCTCCTATACCTAGTAAAGTGATTTGTTTGTATATTACGCCATTATCATCGTACTCCGTTCGTGGAGGGGGTAGCAAACTGTGTTTTCTGTTTTCAACCGTTAATCCAAAGGTATAGCCATGTTAATATTAAAAATATTAGTAAAAATAAAATGATGTCCCTGTATATCTAGGCAAATTTAATCATAATTAGTATAAACCTGAAAAAACTCCTAGACGTATAACATACGATTACGAAACCTATCCTCTTTACTTAAATAGCCTTAAAAATTAGTTTACATTTACGTGTTACGTTAACGTAAATTTGTGTAGTAGTTGCTGAACATTATCAGCAAATTCCAAAATGTCGATTTTCCATTCAGCACATTGCACTAAATAGACCGGGTCCCTTTCACATTCAGTCATTGTGTTTGTTCCCATGAAACAGAGGACGATCGACTCCATGGAGACAGCTGGCCGTTCCCTGACAGCAGACTGTCAGGTTCATTTATCGATTCTTTCTTCACAATCCCACTTGTGATATTCTAACAAAAACTTCAAACCAGACGTACAAGCCCGTGGAAAAATGACTGGCGTTAAGGTCATTATATTATATTATATTATATTATATTATATTATATTATATTATATTATATTATATCTCTTTTGGACCAAGTGGTATCGTGTTATAACATATCGAAAGCACGTGGGTTCGATTTGCGGGATTTACATTAATAATAGGTGTTGAAGACCATGTTTTGTGGTAATTGTATGTTGTCTTAAATTGTGGTTTTTGTCATGCTGACAAAATGATCGGTATGTACTGCTAGCTGTAAATGTCTACTATTTGGTAACAGGTTTATCTACAGTAATATCACTAGAGAAACTTTTATCATCCAGTCTGCTGTCAAAAAATCTGAAAGTTAGAATTTTTAAAACAGTTATATTACCGGTTGTTCTTTATGGTTGTGAAACTTGGACTCTCACTTTGAGCGAGGAACATAGGTTATGGTTGTTTGAGAATAAGGTGCTTAGGAAAATATTTGGGGCTAAGAGGAATGAAGTTACAGGAGAATGCAGAAAGTTATTACACAACAGAGAACTGCACGCATTGTATTCTTCACTTGACATAATTAGGAACATTAAATACAGACGTTTGAAATTGGCAGAGCATCTAGCACGTATGGGCGAATCCAGAAATGCATATAGAGTGTTAGTTGGGTTGCCGGAGGGGAAAAGACCTTTAGGGAGGCCGAGACGTAGATGGGAAGATAATATTAAAATGGATTTGAGGGAGGTGGGATATGATGATAGAGAATGGATTAATCTTGCTCAGGATAGGGACCAATGGCGTGCTTATGTGAGGGCAGCAATGAACCTCCGGTTTCCTTAAAAGCCAGTAAGTAAGTAAGTAAGTAAGTAATCTCGCTAGAGGTTTTCATTTATCTAGAGGAAATCAAAACTCGAGTGAGTTTTAATTGACTATTACACGATTAGAAGAAAGTATATAAAGATTAGAAGAATAAAGTACTCTAATACGATAAAATATTAATTGACTTATTGAAATTATATTTCACCAATGTTAGCTTCACCGAAACGTTTGAACGGGTCGCCATTTTCAGTTGACTATGCGGTAAACAAATGACGATCGTAAAGCATGTTTTATAGTATCGTAAAGAAAATAAACTCGTAAAAAAAAATATAGCAGCAATATTTCACTCACCACAAGCCGAAAAGACTTCTTTGGAGACAGTCACTCATAAAATTATGCCGTCTTTTAATAGATGGCCTTGTTTGTCACTGCGTGTTAGCCTAAATATACCTATTTTTATAATATCTTACTGTCGTGTTCTTCATAGAGCCAAATACAAATCGTTCATGTGTGAAAACTGGCTACGGAAAAAAATTTAAAACTTTATTGAAAGTTTGGAGTTGTGCGTTGTTTAAGGTACTTATCTACACTTTGAAGAAAAATTTGCAGTTTTATCCTAATTTTTAACTCTTTTTCACCTGATTACTTGTCACTTAATTAAGGATTTTGACACAAAATAAACCCCTCAAATATTTTTAGGACGGCAATTTTTTTAAAGAGAAAACTGAAATTTGTTTTAGTTTTTGGCCTACAGTTTTTATTTTAGAACAAAATTTCTTTCACTCTCTTACTCCTAAAAGAACACAGAATAAGGTATGAAAACAGTTTTCCCCTATCTTATCCTTCTAAGGAAAAATGTCATTTTATTTTTTGAAAATTTCAAACATAAAATTAAAAATTTAAGATATTGGAGTTTTAAATTAACTTTCTTATGCAGTAGGACACTGTTTCTAGTTAGGCACTTAGCTACGTTAACCAGCTTCATTTTGGTGCAAGAATGATGAAAATATCTCAATTCTAAGTGTACTTTGTGTTAACGTTAGTGTTGTAAAATGCTGTAAAACTGAACATGGAGAAAAATCATCTACATCCTGAGGGTATGAAAAATTGTGAAACCAGACATACAGCTTCCTGACAATGAAAAATAATACACTCAAATTCTACCGCCAAATTCGGATTGTTATTAAAGAAAAATATATAAAATTGACAGAATGTAACGGATTGGCACTTGCAGAACTGAAATTCCGGTTTAAAGCAAGGGTGCTTCCTGTCAATACGAAATAAATTAATTAATTAACCTAACATCATAGGGACAAAACTTATATATTTTTTAAAAGTAGAAAGTGCAAGCTTTCAGATGATATAAAAATAAAAAATAAAAATTTTTAAAGAAAATTAAAAATTGAGGGTAATTGAGTACCTTAAAGCTGTTACGAAGGAAACAGTATAATGATTATAACAATAATAATAATAATAATAATAATAATAATAATAATAATAATAATAATAATACTTACTGGCTTTTAAGGAATCCGAAGATTCATTGCCGCCCTCACATAAGCCCGACATTGGTCCCTATCCAGTCTCTATCATCATATCCCACCTCCCTCAAATCCATTTTAATATTATCTTCCCATCTACGTCTCGGCCTCCCCAAAGATCTTTTTCCCTCCGGCCACCCAACTGAGACTCTACATGCATTTCTGGATTCGCCCATACGTGCTACATGCCCTGCCCATCTCAAACGTCTGGATTTAATGTTCCTAATTATGTCAGGTGAAGAATACAATGCGTGCAGTTCTGTGTTGTGTAACTTTCTCCATTCTCCTGTAACTTCATCCCTCTTAGCCCCAGATATTTTCCCAAGCACCTTATTCTCAAATACCCTTAACCTATGTTCCTCTCTCAAAGTGAGAGTCCAAGTTTCACAACCATACAGAACAATCGGTAATATAACTGTTTTATAAATTCTAACTTTCAGATTTTTCGACAGCAGACTGGATGATAAAAGCTTCTCAACCGAATAATAACAGGCATTTCCCATATTTATTCTGCGTTTAATTTCCTCCCAAGTGTCATCTATATTTGTTACTGTTGCTCCCAGGTATTTAAACTCTCCACCTCTTCAAAAGATAAATTTCCAATTTTTATATTTCCATTTCGTACAATATTCCCGTCACGAGACATAATCATATACTTTGTCTTTTCGGGATTTAGTTCCAAACCTATCTCTTTACTTGCTTCCAGTAAAATTCCCGTATTTTCCCTAATCGTTTGTGGATTTTCTCCTAACATATTCACGTCATCCGCATAGACAAGCAGCTGATGTAACCCGTTCAATTCCAAACTCTCTCTGTTATCCTGGACTTTCCTAATGGCATAATCTATAGCGAAGTTAAAAAGTAAAGGTGATAGTGCATCTCCTTGCTTTAGCCCACAGTGAATTGGAAACGCATCTGACAGAATAATAATAATAATAATAATAATAATAATAATAATAATAATAATAATTTTTAATCTTTGCTCCATTCCGTCGTTCTTCCTTGAAAAGAAATTAGGTCTACTAGTAAACATTCCAATGCTCGTGATGTAGTTAATATAACACCAAGAGTACAAATTAAAGACAAAGAGTAAGATGCGCTCAAACTCTGTGAAAAGAAAAAAAAAATATTGTATCTTAATATTTCAGCTTTAAATCGAACTCAGATCATCTACAGAGAGCTAGAAATTCTACTACTTAAAAAAAAGAAGCTGCAACACATGGTGTTCGCTATATGATTATGACACACAACTTGACGTCAAGATTGTGAAATCTTCTCTTCTGTAAGTTAATATCTGTTACAGCTCAGAAAATGAAGGACATTATATCAAGACGCCGCTCAATCTAGCTCCAATTCCTGGACGTATTTCTTTGCTAATTAAAACTGAAGAAGGAAAAAAAAAAAAAGAAGAAAGTCGACGGCAGCTTTCTTTTTGCTCGCGTTGTCAGGTGGCCTTGCTCCAAACTGTGAATTGCTGCACATAGATTTCCTGGAAACGCTCGTCCTGCGTGCCGTATCCTGGTAACAAATAAGAATAATAAACAAAACACTGTCATAAAGTTTGTGATATTATTATGGAACTGCCTGAAAATATTTGTTTCCGTGACCATTTTTCGCATTCTGTGAACAACAAACAGTAACTTTCTTCGAAATACGAACTAAGAGAAATTTTAATACTTTAACAGAAATGTGATGAAGGCCGTATTGGAGCAACATTTTGTACACATCTACAATTAAGTCAGTAGGAATTATAGCAGCGTCTGTTCGAATCAGATGGAGGTGTTAAATCAATGAGGCGATTTTGAACCAAGAATTCGAGGGAGTCAGATTAATTAGCGGCTTGCTGACTAGCATCATGCCTAGAAGAGTGACTTGTCTTGTCTCCGAATGGCACATGTTGACTATAACAGCTGACTCATTGATAGACTGGAGTAACTGACTCGCTAATTATAATAGCTTAACACTCGCTGACTCAAGTACCTGATTATCTGAATGACTGGAATAACAAACTCACCCATTGGCAGGCATAACTGACTCGCTGACTGTAGTAACTGATAGTCTGACTGACTAAAATAGCTGATTCCCTTACTGAAGAAGGAGACTCACTGAATTATTGGAATAACTGACAATAAAATAGCTGACTCGCTGACTTAGTGAATGACTGTAATAATCAACTAACTCAATTACTGCAATAACAAACTCGCTGACCTACTGAAATAACTTACTTGCTGACTTACATGGAATAACTTACTCGCTGACTTAATGGAATAACTTACTCGCTGACTTAATGGAATAACTTACTCGCTGACTTAATGGAATAACTTACTCGCTGACTTACATGGAATAACTTACTCGCTGACTTACATGGAATAACTTACCCGCTGACTTACATGGAATAACTTACTCGCTGACTTACATGGAATAACTTACTCGCTGACTTACATGGAATAACTTACTCGCTGACTTACATGGAATAACTTACTCGCTGACGTACATAGAATAACTTACTCGCTGACTTACATGGAATAACTTACTCGCTGACTTACATAGAATAACTTACTCGCTGACTTACATGGAATAACTTACTCGCTGACTTACATGGAATAACTTACTCGCTGACTTACTGAAATAACTTACTCGCTGACTTACATGGAATAACTTACTCGCTGACTTACATGGAATAACTTACTCGCTGACTTACATGGAATAACTTACTCGCTGACGTACATAGAATAACTTACTCGCTGACTTACATGGAATAACTTACTCGCTGACTTACATGGAATAACTTACTCGCTGACTTACATGGAATAACTTACTCGCTGACTTACATGGAATAACTTACTCGCTGACTTACATGGAATAACTTACTCGCTGACGTACATAGAATAACTTACTCGCTGACTTACATGGAATAACTTACTCGCTGACTTACATTGAATGTCTTACTCGCTGACTTACATGGAATAACTTACTCGCTGACTTACATGGAATAACTTACCCGCTGACTTACATGGAATAACTTACTCGCTGACTTACATGGAATAACTTACTCGCTGACTTACATGGAATAACTTACTCGCTGACTTACATGGAATAACTTACTCGCTGACTTACATGGAATAACTTACTCGCTGACTTACATGGAATAACTTACTCGCTGACTTACATGGAATAACTTACTCGCTGACGTACATAGAATAACTTACTCGCTGACTTACATGGAATAACTTACTCGCTGACTTACATGGAATAACTTACTCGCTGACTTACATGGAATAACTTACTCGCTGACTTACATGGAATAACTTACTCGCTGACTTACATGGAATAACTTACTCGCTGACTTACATGGAATAACTTACTCGCTGACTTACATGGAATAACTTACTCGCTGACTTACATGGAATAACTTACTCGCTGACTTACATGGAATAACTTACTCGCTGACTTACATGGAATAACTTACTCGCTGACTTACATAGAATAACTTACTCGCTGACTTACATGGAATAACTTACTCGCTGACTACGAACTCGCTACTTCGCAGTAATTGACTCTCCTGGTGACTCACTGGTAGCTGTCTTCTGTACTGATCGACTTTCTAAACGCCATGCTGACTTAATTAACTTCCTGGCAGACCAGCTGCCCACTGCTTCGTCTCTCTTCAGCGTCCCATTCCTCTGACATGTACGACTGGCCATGCCCCCTCTTGATGGCCGGTGTCTAATTAATCTTCATTAACCCCTCCGGATAACCCCCACCCCTTCATTCAATTTTGGAAAGGGTGGAGTCGATCGGAGCCCCTCATTATCTCAGCGTGAGGAATTCTGCACCGCCTGCTGCATACTTTCCAGGAACAGCCCGGGTCACAAGACTCAGAGGCTGCAGACTTCCTAGTAGAGCCCACCGGCCTCCTGCATTGCGGGGATGCATACTTGCGGCAACATTCAGTTTGGTAGCGCAGCTTTTTTTGTTTTGTTTTATTTCGCACGTAGCATAAACATAACTTTACTATTTCGCATAAATTCTTTCTCTGTCACATTCTACAACATTTATTGTTCATATATTGTGCTATGCAGCTAGATGTGGTTACCATAGCAACTCTGAATTGTTGCGTTCTGTCTGTCTATGAAACTGTGGAAGAGAATAGTAATATACGTTACAAGAGCGGTATGTTGACGTTTTCGTGTTCGAGGAAAAGATTGAAAAAGCGAAACGTAGTTGAGCTTTTTAATTTCCGAGAACATGAAAACAAACATACCGCTCTTGTATCGTACATTATTTTGTGCGAAGATCGTTTATTACATACCTGAAAGACGAATTTCTAATTAGTTGCAATGAAATCTCCATCTTGATTCCTGTTTAATGATGGCAACTTCGGAAAACCAAAATATCTTTCTTCAACATTGTTGCTATAAAATGTTTTCTGTGTTTACTATACTCCAGCAGGCCGTGATATACGTCTGTCTTCCCCCCCCCCCCCAGTCTATAAATGCGAACTTAAAACAAACGGTAAGGTTATGTAATGATTTATTTTTCATTTTAATATTTTAACAATATTATTTATATAACATATTGCAGTAATAACATCGGCATCTGGAATCTTGTTGATTTTTTCACGGCTTCCTTAATGTTACTTGTATCAAGAATGCAATAAGTTTCGTGGAGTAGTAGACTTTACGTAATGTTTGCAAATATTTAAAAACAATAATTAACATTGCAATTTATGTGAAATTGCAGTGGTAAGTTTCCAATTTATAATTATTACTATGTTAAACGTCTCTAAAGATAATATGTTAAAAGCCTAAAGCAGTAAAATGAATGTCGCGCTTAAGCGGTAAGAAGATTGAAATTGTTATGTGTGTTACGTTGGGAATACTGAATGTGGTATTTCACACTTACCGCGTATTGGTTCTGTGCGGAAAACAAGCAAATACGCACGATCTCGCACAAAATAGGTTTAATAGCGAATATAATAATTCGCATCGAATCTGTGTAGAAGCTGTTCTTGAAGTTGCTATGGAAACAGTCCGCCTAATATCTATCATTCATAATTATTATCCTGATTACAGTTTATTCATTTTCTAGTTTTATTCAAGTTGTTTTTGATCTGTTGTCAATTACTAAAAAATACTTAAAGAAGAATAACTTATGTTCATTACTTAGTTAGTTATGACATAGCTTTCTTAGACTTAGATCATGTATCTTTCCTATTCGTATGAAATGTTGGAATTGATTTGTCGGATAGTTCCCCCCCCCCAATTTTTCACACTACAGAAACTCGCCATTTTCAATTAGAAAAGAAATAACTCTCACTACACTACGTTTGAATGACTAATTCATTCAGTATCCTCAAACAATTAGAAAAACATAAAACTTTGCATACATTGCACACGAATAATCCCTTCGGTAGTTCACAACAGAATGAGGGTAACTGCACGCATGCAACTCCCGACAAAACTCTTGAATTTCGGTACGTACGTCATGCGCACTGTTGGAGGTAACTTTCCTGTACGTCCCATGGCATCATAAATGGAGGACTATATACAGGGAGTTGCAGTGACAATGTTACAAAGTTCTGTATCTAGCAAGAAAAGAGAAGTAATTTAGGAACACTTGCTAAGAACGTCTTCTTAACACATTTATCTAGCGTATCGTCTATTTCTAATGGGAACCATCCACAAACAACCGGACCCACACCTGTGGAGTAACGGTTAGCGCGTCTGGCCGCGAAACCAGGTGGCGCGGGGTCGATTCCCGGTCGGGGCAAGTTACCTGGTTGATGTTTTTTTTCCGGGGTTTTCCTTCAACCAAATATGAGCAAATGCTGGGTAACTTTCGGTGCTGGACCCCGGACTCATTTCACTGGCATTATCACCTTCATCTCATTTAGACGCAAAATAACCTAAGATGTTGATAAAGCGTCGTAAAATAACCTACTAAAAAATAAAACACAAACAATCCTAAACACAGATTTCGCTGTGCAGTTAACGCAGAAATTATAATCTTTTTTTTTCCCCCCCCCCCCCGACAGAAAACCACAAATTTACTCTAACGATCCTTTTTATTTTCTTACAATTGTGCATTTATTTCATAAAAAACAATATAATATCGCTTTTTAAAACAGTTTTGGCATTTGTTGCAAATTCAAAAGTGCTAAATTTTCAACTTAAAACTCTTGCAAAATGAAAATATTGACGACATGTACAGTATATTGTAGACATTTCTCATTTATCACAAAAGCCAAAAGTCACTAATTCTGAAAAGGTGAGTATTACGTAATCATGGTTGAATCCTCAGACTCGACAAATTTTCTCTTGCTGTAAAAATTGTCACCGATGCTAAATAAACTGGTCCACACCTGTGGAATAACGATCAACGCGTCTGGTCGCGAGAGCAGGTGGCCCGGGTTCG